>NC_068362.1:59966813-60266813 GCF_020536995.1 Dreissena polymorpha
ATATATATATATATATATATATATATATATATATATATATATATATATATATATATATATATATATATATATATATATATATATATATATATATATATTGTTATCTCTGACAGCCATAATAATATACCGGTGTCACATCTTATAAAACGCCTTGTTTCAACATTGTATCTCATCGTTTGAATCAAATATATATCCGTTTATTTCAAGTTTAAATTTAATCAACACTCTTATTTCACTTTAGATACACATTATTGCATAAACAGAATTAATTATAGTTTTGGACTTAACGTCCTTGATTATGGATTGTCAAATATCTGAATCAGATGTCTATTTTGGACATTGAAAGCGGATGAAATTGAACAAAGATCCGTCTTGACCATCTGATAATAGGAACACATAATTACAAATTACGTGCTAACTTGAGATAGCGTCCAAAGACAATTGTATCAATTTTCTAAATCCTGTTCGAGCGATTGTACGATGACGGCATCGAAGAAAACTCCTATTGAAAGTCGAATATCAGAAACTAGTATCGGGGAGAACTTGTTAATTTTGAGCTTCGTCGAAAAATAATCGTACATTGTCTGGTGTAGTTTTAATTTTATAAAAATAATTGGTTAGAGGTCTTATTTACGTGAAAACAAATGTGTTAACACCGTTTCAACATTTTCAGTATGATCCGGAGCTTAACTAGTAGATACAATCAAAGCGCTGAAGGCACTGAAGATGTTCGCTATTGCATAATTTAACACGCAATTCATTTTCAAAATCAATCGCAAGTTTGAAATGAACACACGCCACTCAACTTTAAAAAGTGTGTGTCATAGCGCACGGGTCGAGTTTTGTGTGCACTTTTTATCATCCTTATTATTTCATAGAAATAACTAAGACAAAATAAAAACAGCATGCTTTTTTGGAAGTTCTGAAAGCAAAGAAAGTATGATGAAAATGGTAATGAGAACTTAATATAAAAAAAAATTGCAGTCACCATCATATTAAAGGAATATTTTTTCTAATATCAAATGACTATCTCACCAAGAATATAAATTCATAATGAAAGTTCCGTGTACAAAACTTTTGATTTTTGACACCATATACAAATTCAAAATATACAATAATCTTCGTATCTTGTATATGGAGGAATAAAATTATATAAACATTGCTGTTTATGCTTTACTTGTTACCCGAGCAGTTCACACGGTGTCAACAACGCTAACATAAACATAGGTATAAAGCACTAATGCGCTTTTAGGCGAAGCTGTTTCAGTTTTCATCTTAGTGACTTTAACATAACGCCAACAGACACGCATGAATATTTTCGAATATTTAATAAGCTGATTCGAGATACAACCTCTGAATTTTTGCTACATCACTGCGTATGTGCTCAATTCAAAGGATGTAGCACTGTTCAGTGTAAGGAATTCCGGACTACTCTCTGTTTGCTCAAACGACACAAATTGTGGCCCTGTTACAATTACGCGTTACAATCCATCTCGCAGAATTTCAATTTCGCCTCCAAGATGAGAAAACAATCATTAGCGAAATAGTATAGTGTCACGATAAGAGAAAATCGTTTAATTATCATACCACAATGTTTGCCGTACTTGGTCAGCACGTCTGGAAATCATTCCTTAATGCGTCGATAGGCTGCCAGTATTAACAAGTTTGCTATTTTGAATTCAATTTTGTATCAAAAAGCATTGTTTTTAAATGTGGGATTTTCAATTCGCAATGAGATTTGTAATGACTCTCGTCATGCGAAAATGGGTCTTATTCCATATGCGCCCATCATATAAATAGCCCACTCAGCTATCCCTCCTTCTGGTAAGGAGAAACATAAAATATTGAGTGATTTTAAAGCGAACAGCGTCGCCTATGGCCTGACTGCGCAAGAGCACATGTTGGGTTTAACAAACGCTTGCCGAAACGCATAAGACCCATTTTCGCATGACGGCGCTATTGACGTGTGATTTAAATGTGACGAAAGAAAACTGCGTTTAAATCAAATATAAACATACGATATATTTCGATAATGAAGAAAGATACTCATAACAAGGCATATGAGGACACATATGAAGTGCTCTCCCGTAGTAAATTTTTTATTTACTCACACTAATGTGTGGTTTGACAATGCTAACACACATTTCATGCGGTGAATATGCAGCTTACAAGTGAAAAACACAACACAATAGTTTAACTTTTGTTTAATTGTTTTCAATTATTTAGAAAAGTAAATTGCTAACTTTATTTCAAAGTCGGCGTATACGCCGACTACATTTTTAAAATTGTTATAAATATATTTAATATAATATATTTAGTTGTTTTCGGTTTTAGCGATTATAAAGCATTTTCGAGGTTGCCTATAGTATGCCTGAGTAATTGATGAACTCATATCCAACTGTCAATGTATTGAGAACTGTGAATATAAAAAAGCTAAACCTTCTACTAAGCTTCTACTATTGCGTTGCTAGCACCCGTAAATACAAAAGATCGCCGCTATGTGTTGAGAACCAAGAACGCTTTCCAGAAATACCCGATGTAGTAGCTTCAACGAGGTTATGAAACAGGTCATTCGTATTATTATTATAAATTATTTGTTATATTCGGGTTAAGCGATTATGATTTGTTTTAGTCTATCGTATCGCTGAAGTTATTGTTGAACTTATGTTCAACGTTTTATAAATTGAGAATATAAATAAGCGTCAACTTTTTCCCAAATCTCTCAATTTACGACCTGTACTACGTCATTGAGTTGTATGTGAGAGCGTAACCTATTGCGATGTTATCGCCCGTAAACTTTCCTTTGTTTATCGACAGGCGCATCTATTAATAGCCTCATATCATGAATGCCAAAACACCCGCGAAAAAGAACCACGTGACCAAATAGGACGCTTAACGCAAATTCCATGCGACTACGACTTTAATTATGTAAGAACGCTCCGCAATTCCTCTGAAGCCGGGGCCTTGTGATTGCTTTTACGTAAAGAATTGACCTCTAACTGAAGTAAGCAAAGGAAACGCAGCACCTAATTGACCCATTCCTTCTATGTGCGAAGGCAGATTGAATTTTACTAATGTATGGTTTGCCTATTATAACACACATTATAATGCGGTAAATATGCGACTAAAAGTAAAAAACACTATAATTAAACTTTTGTTTTTAATTAAGTTATTTAGAAACCAAAATTCCAAACCTTATTTCAAAACAGCAAGACTACATTTTTTAGAGAATATTCTTGTTATATTTAAATGTTTTTTAACAGTTTCAGCGATAATGAATCATTTTTATGTTGTCTATCGTATCCCTGTAATAATTGTTGAACTCGTGGTCAACGTCTTATTAATTGAGACCTGTGAATATAAACAAGCGTAACCTTATACTAGTGCGTAATTCTCACCCGGACTCCCCTTTGTTTATCGCCAGCCTCAGATTTATGAATGAGATGAGCGAAAATACTACGTCACGCAGACGCAGTAGAAAGTGGACTATTTTAATCATTCATAAACAATCTCCTCCGTGACACGTGCAATACAATCATTGTTTTTTTTTTATTCTTTTCTATAAAACACCATTCGAAACTATTGCATTTAACACGATATTAATATAATGTTTCCATTTGTGAATAAACATAATTGGAGAACTCAAACCTCTTGCATAAATTATACAACTCTTTCTTCGCGCGTAGTGTAAGCGGGAATTGGGCTAATCATACCCAGGCCGTATCGACCTGAATTTTACATCAAGCACATTAGACGGTCGCTAAAGCGCCCATCTAAAAATCGTAAGCCGTCTGTTTTTCATTAAAAGCTCTAAAAACAAGTATAGTTTAGTCCACTTATTAGTATTAACAGCAAATATTGAAAATGTTTATCACACAATCACGAATGCTGTATTTTACCTTAATGCTTGGATACTCGCGATTTCGCGCCCACCTAGTTTCATTTAATTAACTGAATTGCTTTGTTTTGACTGTGTCGTTAAGCTTAAGCTTCTTTGAAACGCCTTCGAAATTTTTTCTGGGAATAAAACCAATACTTGGGGAGATCTCAAGATCGCTCCCACAGTGGGAAATGAACCCGTGACCTCCCGGTGACTTCTGTTTAAGTGAGATTGTACGATTGTGTCAAATATTTATGAGCTACATCACAGTTGCATGCATTTTAACACAAAAAGCTTACCAAGAAAAAATGCACAAAGGTAATACCTGCCGTACACATTCGCATCATTTACTCGGCTTCCTGTCGTACCGCGATAATATGTAAACTCTGCCCTCTTATTCTTGCGCAATATTCACTAAGACCATTGACAGACTGCTTAGAAGAAATTTGCAAAAAGTGCATGCCACCCACCCCATTCCCACCCCCGCCCCTGTAACCTAGTAATTTGATCTGACGACCTAAATAAAAAAGGCGTATTTTATCCTACCACTACACCCACTTTATTGATAGTATGTCATGGCGTTCTGAAAACTTTGTTCGGACACGAATTTCCAGATAAGACCATAAGACCATAAGACCTTGACCTTTGTCCGGTTGAACTAAAACTCGATATGCGTCATGCTGTCATCCCATTTAAGCACCATACCAATTAAAATGATCTTAGGTCAAAGAATTTTCATGAGGTAATGAAGATACCATACAAGCTTGTGTCTTATTTTCCACCAAAGAAAGCACTATACCAGTATCATTGCTAGATCGTATATCAAAGCGTTCTCAAAAATAGTGCCGAACAAATTTCATGTTGCAATACTTGGGACTTCGTCCTTTGACTTGGTGGCCACCCAATTAATAAGTGTCTTCCTTTCTAAGAAGTAACCACTATACCAATGCGCATGACGTAAGTAAACGTGTTCTCAAGATAGGATCCATGAGGAAACAAATTAAATGTGACAATGCCATATGTGACCTTTGACCTGTTGGCCTCAAAAATAAATAGTCAACTTCCTTTATTCCAATTTGAACAGGTCAATTTGTTCACTAGATATCGTGCGTTAACGGGTCAATATGCCGATCTCATTACATACAGACTGTAGTTGAGCAATATGCCCCCGTTTCTTCGAATAGGGCCTAGGGATGGGGAATTAAAGCCTTTTCACAGATTTTGGCATATTTTGAAGTTTGTCATTAAATGCTTTATATTGATAAATGTAAACATTGGATCTTAAAAGCTCCAGTAAAACTTCAAGAATAAAATTAAAAAAAGGAAAAAAAGTAGCCGGTACCAGGGCTCGACCCAGTGACCCCCGGAGTCCTGGAGTTAGTCTGAAGTAAAAACGCATGAGCCCTCTCGGCTATTTCGCCGGATATACACATTTGAAGTATTTTATACCTTATATAAGCAATCTTCGTAATTTCGTAAATTTAAACGACAGCAACAGAACTCTCCAAATTATTCAATCGTTTCGCGTTGCAACGCTTTATAATTTTTAGGTTTTCAAATCGTCAAACGATACATATAATGGCTATATTGGACTATGGTAAATGTTCAGTTATACTGTTTCCTCACAAATATCACAATTAAAACAAATTTTGCGAATCTGAAACAACTCTTTTCAATTTTGTCAATTTACCAAACCGTGAAAAGATCCCTTTAAATTGTTTTCTTATCTTAAGGCTTGTTTGGCGACAAGAATAACAAATGTCAGTTATTTGCCTTAATTATTTGGCAGCAACATTGCTGTCCTATGCGATAATAAAAAAGTTGTACAGCCGTGAATGTTCAAGTTTATTTCCTGTGACAAAAAACTATGTATGGAGATTACAAGATCTTTATCTAGTGCTAGTTCGAAAGTCGTTGGGGCGAATGATCGCATCATGCCTTATAGATTTTTCAAAGTGTGCATTCAATCACCGAAAAGCACCGAAAAGCACCGAATAGCACCGAAAAGCAACGAAGAGAAATCAATTTCTCTCTCTCTCTCTCTCTCTCTCTCTCTTCTCTCTCTCTCTCGCTCTCGCTCTCTCTCTCTCTCTCTCTCTCTCTCTCTCTCTCTCTCTCTCTCTCTCTCTCTCTCTCTCTCTCTCTCTCTCTATATATATATATATATATTAGTGTTTTTCACAGGAGGGCAAAGGGGCATGGCGCATTACTTTCAAAAAGGGCATTTTAGCCCGACGTTTAGGCAATAAAGGGCAAAAACGTTCCGTGAATACCTGAATTAGGGAGAAACATGTAATCGCATCAGAGGCAGTTGTGGAAAAAAATATAAACAAGCACATTTAATGGTAATAGATGTATTTAACTTACTATGATTTATGTTAATATATTTACCTTGCAATGTACATTTAAGTTCCATGCTGTTTCAATAAACTGTACAGCACGACAAACATAATAAAGCAATATATGCATATGAATCTGATTATACACAGATCCACTAACATATAAATGAAACCATGTTTGTCTTATCCCATTTTCTAACAATAATCTTGACAGATGTTTAAAATAACATTGCGAGTAACAATATGCAAACACTCGTTTCCGTGACATACATCCACCCAGTAGATTACAAATAAATAAATAATGTTGTTGCTTTCTAAAACATTTTTATGCATCGTTGATTATCACAGACATTTCATTAATGTATAATCTCCATCGTTAATTCGATCGTTTACGACGTTATTTGCCATTTTTGCCGAGTCACAATTTAATTCTGTATAGTCCGCCATGTTGATATAAAAATGTCAAATGATGTAAGCGACAGGTGCGCATAGCAACGTTAAATCGTATATGCGATTCGCATTTTGTTAAATTTGTATACGTCTCAGTAATTATTTCAATAATTAGATCTAATTATCTTAAAGACGAAAACGATAAAGAATAAATTTGTTTGTGATTTTAAATGTAATTATGCGTAAAAATATATGTTTTGATATAACTGAATAATGCATGCAATGCACAATTGCCACGAGAATAACATCGAGTTTTTCAACAAAAGTCTCCGAAGTCATGATTTTATCGTGGAGGTACACATTGCCGACCGAAAAATGCGCTTGGTATAATATAGCCTTCGGCATTATCGATTGATATTGACACGAGGTTATTCACGCATGACTAATTCACAGCTTTGGAGGAGTCAGTAAGACCTACCTATAAATCGAGCACTGTAATAGATTAAATCTGCTCAATTAATATTCGATTAGACGTTGACGTCTCTCGAGTAAATCAAGCACAGTCGGAGCGTCACAGACAATCAAGGAAGCTGATTTTGCGGACCAAGTTAGATCGTAAGGCAATAAAGATGTTATCGATAAGGGCGCGTGGCGAAATTTGCCTTTGAAAAAAAGGGCGCGTGGCGAAATTTGCCTTTGAAAGGGGCAGAGTGGCAATCCGGTAGGGCGGCGTGGCTTTTCGCCACGCTAAAATGGCCTGGGAAAAACACTATATATATAAATGCAATATATCGTTTCTAGTGTGTGTTAACGGGTTTAATTAGTTATTAATGGTTATATGATTAAATGTTTATACTACATTTTGCCCAAAATGGTAAAATATCGGCAATATACCGACCGAAAAGCACTTCATGTGAAGACCGAAAAGCACTCAATTTCTCTCTATACCCGGTATATATGAAAAATTAGGTGAAATCTTACTTGAATTTGTGTCAGTCTGTATATCAGTCATACATTGTTTTTTTTTCACAGTCGCCGTGCGAGTGTTAATTTTTTTTTTCTGCTGACCTGTTTTTTTACCATTTTTCTTGTCTGCTGACCTGGTTTTTTACCATGCAGGTTGCGTGGTGCAACTATGAATGACTGTCCGTTGGTTTAGGTCAAGTAACCTGGTTTTTGAATGGGGTGGCGCCTGAATCTATTAAACAGTTTCTGTCTCTGCTGGTCAGTCATGGTAACATATTGGGTTTTTGTCACTTGGAATTGCTTATGTGTTTCTGACAAACGAAACTCGCCGGAACCAATTAAGGCAGCCCGCAGTTCGTGATATTGACCTTTAACTAGTGTGTAGAAAGTGTCGACCAATTCTGTCAAGGGCTTGGATTTCCAATCAATGGCCTGCTTAAGGATGTGGTTAATGGATTCGCAGT
The DNA here is from genome assembly GCF_020536995.1 of Dreissena polymorpha. Lineage (NCBI taxonomy): Eukaryota > Metazoa > Mollusca > Bivalvia > Myida > Dreissenidae > Dreissena > Dreissena polymorpha. Next base: position 59,974,853 of record NC_068362.1, read on the forward strand.
TATTGTTTGTCCAGTGGCTGTCAACTTTATCGTCTAACGACGGTTCACTAACCTTTGTCGTAAGTTGTGGTCTTAGTCGGTTTTGGAAATATCGCACAAAGTTTTGTGATATTTCCGCGCATTGACTCTCTAACTGATCACATTTTTCTTCAAAACAGATATTGTCGTCACTGTCAAGAATTCCCCCATCACCCCATCTTATCTAGTATGTCGGACCGTTGTTTTAGGGTAACTGAGTCGTCAATGAGCTTTTGTATTGCGTTTTGTCGGAGATGTCGTGTACAAAGCACATGGGTTGCCTCATGGAAGGCTGTTTCAGTTGCTTTTACAACAGCGCGTTCGTCGTCACTGCCAATGACTAGGGAGTGAGGAGATGAGCCACATATTTTAATTTTCAGAGTATGAAAGAAGTGGCAGTACGACTCAAAGTCACTTATCATGATTATAGATTGGACCTATGAATATTGGATGAACGTCCGTCTGTTGTCGGATGACACTAAGTTGTTTGTAACATGTAACCATGACATGCATGTCACATAAATTGTAAGTTTTATCAACACATAGAATTGAGTGGCCTGTACAACAATTGTTTTGCAAATATGCCCGTTGTTCGTCCGTATATAAGATAATGCATGGTACCTTTGCATTGGTACGAATAATTGCCCTGCCATATAGGTGGTTTTGCGACACCATATTTTCTAACTGTAATAATTGGTCAGCAACATTTAAAAATAATTAAATCCGTTAACACACAATAGAAACGAAATGTTTTATACATAGAGAGAGAAATTTAGTGCATTTCGGTCTTCACATGAAGTGCTTATCGGTTGGTATATTACCGATATATATCCAATTTTGGGCATTAATACCTCATTATAAACAAACAGTAGTATAAATATGCATGAAATATAACCATTAATAATTAATTAAATCCGTTAACACACAATAGAAACGAAATGTTTCATATATATAGCCTAGAGAGAAATTGGGTGCTTTTCGGTCTTCACATGAAGTGCTTTTCGGTTGGTATATTGCCGATATATATCCAATTGTGGGCATTAATACCTCATAATAAACAAAGGGCAGTATAAATATGCGTGAAATATAACAATTTATAACTAATTTACTCAGTTTACACACAATAGAAACGCAATTGTTCATATATAGAGAGAGAAATTGAGTGCTTTTCGGTCTTCACTTGAAGTGCTTTTCGGTTGGAATTTTGCCGATGGGCATTACTACCTCATAATAAACAAAAGAGAGTATACACATACAATCATATTACCATTTATAACTAATTAAACCCGTTACACACACTAGAAACGATTTATTGCATGTATATATAGAGATATTAGGTGCTTTTCGGTGCTTTTTGGTGCTTTTCGGTGATTGTATGGACCGGTTTTCAAACGAACATTTGGCCAATCGGAATTAAGGTCAAGTGCGGAAATTTTGAAATTAAAGATATGCAGTTTCCTTAAAATAAATCGCTTTATAATGTGACAACGGCAAAAATGTCTGCAGATAATAACATCAAAGTATCCATTAGAGTCCGAAATCTTATTCAGAAGTGAGTATGAAAATATAATTCAGAACAGTAAACGCTTACGCAAAAGTCATATTATTTCGCGCTGGTTTCCTACTTATCTCAATACTTTTTTTTCAAACTTTAACTATTAGATATTCACCTGATATGAGATGTTCTCATAATCTCCTATATTTTCGTCAAGAGAAATTCTAACTAGTACACTTTATATTTTGTTAATTAATTTCTCCGATCGGATTATAAGGGTTTTACATTCATGTCAAATTTTAGGGGTCCCTAGGACTATTTAATAATTTTCAGGGGTCCTGTCAATAAAAATGGGGGTCCCAATACAACTTAGTGATATATTAGTAGTATAGCACTCCTGTGATTCACACGTTTGAAGTTTTTCATTAAATGCTGTATATTGATAAATGTAAAAATTGGATCTAAAAAGCTTCAGTAAAAAATAATAAAATTCAAAAATGGAAAAATGACCACTGACCCCTGGGGTCCTGAAGTAAAATTCTACCACTAAAACTTTATATAAGCAATGCTCGTAGTTCAAATAAATATAATGACATCAACAGAACTCTCTGAATTATTCAATCGTTTCGCGTTGCAACGCTATATAATTTTCAGGTTTTTAAATCGTCATTCAAAAGATACATATAATGGATATTTTAGAGCATGGTAAATCAGGGCCCTAAATATATTTTAGGGGAAGTGGGTCGCTACCCTCAGAGGGGGAATTTTCACAGCGTTTCCCTTTTTGGGGGATTTTTTTTCTTAAATACTCTCATTATTACATTTGTACATGTTTGCACTATATTCATTTCTTTTTTCATAGTGATATTTGTGTGTTGTTGATTTTTTTTCGAAGGATTGGGGGAAGAAAATTGCGACTAGCTGTACATATAAGTAAACAAGTCTTATGTAGCAATGCTCAAGCCAAAAACGTTTACATTTAGAATGTGGAACAAATTATCCTGTGTCACTTGCTTTTTTAGGCGTATCACCCATTAACTCTTTCATGTTTGATACTATTTATAATTATCTAGGGAATTGTCAGCGGGCCTAAAGAACCACTGGACAGTGGTAGACAACAGCATTTGGTGTGAAGTCCCGGACGCTGGTGGGAGAAAACCTGCACCATACACATTTGGTAGGAGTGAAAGGCACACCTACTTGAACATTTTACAAATGACTACCAGCCAATAAAGTTTAATACATCTAGATTTTTAAAAAGAGCATTACACTTAGGGTGCCTAGTTTAGTAGTCATCAGAAATTGCACTGTAATTTAGGTTGTGAAGAAAAGTACATTGTTATAGCAAACACATTTATTTCCAACATCCTAAGTTGCCTATAAATTCATTAATACTTTAAAGCACAATTTAATGTTTTGTTTTATTTTTTTTATACTGGAAACTTGTGAACATTCCTTTGGTTTGCTTCTTATTCATCTTTAGACCGTGTCTTCGATGAAACTACTGTGACATGCGACGTATTTGATGAAGTATGCAGTCCCATTGTGAAATCTGCACTCTCTGGATTCAATGGTAAAATATCATTAATTAAAGTTCTGAATATTACTAGCTTAACAATTCCCAGAATATTTTGTAAGCAAAACAATTCTGATCAATACAGGGCTTTTATGCTTATTTTATAAAAGTAATTGCAGAAAAGTATATTATTCTCAAATCATCTTTCAGTAGTACATTCCTAAGAAAATATCCGTACATTCTATAACAAGAATATAAATGCATCCCAAAAGCATCTGTTGGATGTGTTTCCCCATGTTTTAGGCACCATATTTGCATATGGCCAGAGTTCCTCCGGGAAGACGTTCACAATGTCTGGGTCCGCCACACAGGAGGGAATCATCTCGTTGGCTGTTGAAGAGATATTCACCTCTATCGACAATGTATGCCTCGCTGGTTTGTTGTTGTGCTCGTTTTGCATTTGCCTGCAGATTAAAGGAAACCTGGTTGACATTCAGACAAATGTTAAAAATGAGTCTGGCTGTGGGAAAATAGGGATAAATGCATGTGAGTAAAGTGAAGTCCCAGATTTGCCTGTGGTGTAAAAACAGGCTAATCAGGGACAGCACTTTCTGCCTTAACTGGATTTTCTTTACAAAAGGCATTTTCCTTTAACAAAAAATACCATTAAAGTGGAAAATGTTGTCCCTAATAAGCCTTTGTGGATAGCACAGGCTAATCTTGATGACACTTTTTGCACATGCATTAAGCATTATTTTCCCAGAGAGTGGCTTCATTAATCAAATCTCACACTGAAAAATCTTTTGGCTCTGTCAGACACATTGTGGGATGAAATGATTTTATTGTGGAAAAGTAACCTGTCATGAAAATACGAATTCCACCACTCGGGCAAAACTAATTAGTTGTGACAAAAAAATCTACAAGTTTGCTTGGATCAGGGGTGTGATATCCGCAGATTTATTTGTCTGGGGGTTGTTTCTGAGATTCGCGGAAATTCCACACAAAAAATTGGGAGGGGGGGTACAACCGATCCCGCAGGTATATTTCATAAAAGGCCAAAAATATCTGCAGCCCGCGAAAACCTCCGCATATTACACTGGTAGATTCTACCTAAGCATTTTTAGCTCATCTATTTTTTGAAAAAAATTATTAGCTCATCTATTTTTGGAGAAAAAAAAATTAGCTCATCTATTTTTGGAAAAAAAATTATGAGCTATTGTCATCACCTTGGCGTCGGCGTTGGCGTCCGGTTAAGTTTTGCGTTTAGGTCCACTTTTCTCAGAAAGTATCAATCCTATTGCATTCAAACTTGGTACACTTACTTACTATCATGAGGGGACTGGGCAGGCAAAGTTAGATAACTCTTGCGTGAATTTTGACAGAATTATGTGCCCTTTTTATACTTAGAAAATTGAAAATTTTGGTTAAGTTTTGTGTTTAGGTCCATTTTATTCCTTAAGTATCAAAGCTATTGCTTTCATACTTGCAACACTTACTAACTATCATAAGGGGACTGTGCAGGCAAAGTTATGTAACTCTGACTGGCATTTTACAGAATTATGTGCCCTTTTTATACTTAGAATATTGAAAATTTGGTTAAGTTTTGTGTTTAAGCCACTTTATTCCTAGAGTATCAAAGCTATTGCTTTTATACTTGCAACACTTATTAACTATCATAAGGGGACTGTGCAAGCAAAGTTATGTAACTCTGACTGGCATTTTGACGGAATTATGGGTCCTTTATACTTGGAAATTTGGTTAAGTTTTGTGTTTTGGTTCACTTTACCCCTAAAGCATCATAGATATTGTTTTCATACTTGGAACACTCGCAAACTATCATAAGGGGACAGTAAAGGACAAGTTGCATAACTCTGGTTGTCATTTTTACGGAATTATGGCCCTTTTTTGACTTAGTAGCTTTGTATATATGGTTACACTTGGCGTTTAGATCCACTTTACTTCTAAAGTATCAAAGCTATGCTTTCAAACTTCAAATACTTTCATGCTATCATGATGGTACTGTACCTGGCAAGTTGAATTTTACCTTTACCTTTAAATGACCTTGACTCTCAAGATTTGATTGATACTTTGATTCATACCCCCCCCCCCCCCCCCCCCCCCCCGAATTCCCCCTCAATCCCCCCCCCACATTTTTTTTTAAATCATCCAATAAATGACCACCACACCCTCACACTATACCCACCCCCCACCCCCAAATTTTTTTTTTATTCCCCCAGTAGGGTGGCATATAGCAGTTGAACTGTCCGTCAGTATGTCAGTCAGTCTGTCCGTCCGTCCGAAAAAAACTTTAACATTGGCCATAATTTTTTCACTATTGAAGATAGCAACTTGATATTTGGCATGCATGTGTATCTCATGGAGCTGAACATTTTGAGTGGTGAAAGGTGAAGGTCAAGGTCACCCTTCAAGGTCAAATGTCAAATATATGGCGTCTGTCCGTCCGAAAACTTTAACATTGGCAATAACTTTTTTAATATTAAAGATAGCAACTTGATATTTGGCATGCATGTGTATCTCATGAAGCTGCACATTTTGAGTGGTCGAAGTTTAAGGTCAAGATCATCCTTCAAGGTAAAAAAAATAAATAAAAATTTCAAAGCGGCATTCTCATGAAGCTGCACATTTTGAGTGGTGGAAGTTCAAGGTCAAGGTCATCCTTCAAGGTCAAGGTCATCCTTCAAGGTCAAAGATCTTTTTTTTTTTTTTTTTCAAAGCGGCGTTCTCATGAAGCTGCACATTTTGAGTGGTGGAAGTTCAAGGTCAATGTCATTCTTCAAGGTCATGGTCATCCTTCAAGGTCAAAGGTCAAAAAAAAATATTTCAAAGCAGCGTTCTCATAAAGCTGCACATTTTGAGTGGTGGAAGTTCAAGGTCAAGGTCATCCTTCAAGGTCAAAGGTTAAAAAAAATCAATGCGGCGCAATAGGGGGCATTGTGTTTCTGACGAACACATCTCTTGTTTTTTTCAAACATGGTTAAAAAACACAAATATTTATTTTTATTATTTTATTTTTGAAATACTGTCCAACCATCCCACCCAAGAATCCCCCCCCCCCCCCCAAATTTTTATATTTTTTTTTTGCTTTTTTTTGGAAGATAATGTAATAAATGATCACACCCCCACACTATACACCCCTCTCCACTCCACCCCTCCCTCCTTTGTGATTGAAATTGAAATAGGTCCCTACACCTTTAAAAAGAAAAATAGATGAGCGGTCTAAACGAGTGATATCATTGGCTGTCGTTTCCCAATCTTCCAATAAAAGTAATTCTTTGCTGATTTGTGCAAATAATGGCATTGTGAAGCGAAAATCAAGATCATTGAATGAATGAATATCACAAAATCTCGGACATTGACAGATTATTGAAATCCAGCTTCCAATTGGAATAAAAACAACAGTGGATATAAAGCAGAAAGCTATACCAATTTCTGAATGGGTACAGAAGATCGATTGTCCTGGTAAGGCAGTGTATAAATCTTGAACTACGCAGTCCTTGGTAAAGTGTCATTAGTTGAACACTGTAATTCGCAGTGTTTTACTTAAGACTCTTTACCAACTGCTGATGAGGTACTAACAGTGTTGACCATATTTCCAATGTAAAGACATTGGACTCAACTGAAAGCTTAAAGTCATTTTTCACATGGATCGGAGCACATATTGTTTTTGATCAAAATTAATGATGTATACTTTGTTTATCTTATATGTTTAATGTGATGTTATTAAGGTTTTCATTAATAAATCTTGTAATAAAGTTTAAGAAAATGCTTATTTAAATGTCTGTTTTAAGGTTTATTATTGCGTTCTTCACGCGTTAGGCATAGTCAAAATCAGTCGACCCAATTTTCCTCCCCTGGGACTTCACCTCAATCACGCCCCTGTTGTATGTATACCTAGAATCTGAGCAAGCCCGATTCAAAATGTTCCTTTGCCTAGCTTGTGAGCATGGGTTCATTTCAATCACTGAGTCACAGGTAACAAGTGTTAGAAATATCAAGATTCAAAAGTATAAAAGAGGAAGTCCTGTGCAGGTTTGACATTATATGGGCTTACTGGAATATGGATCAATAGCTTCTGAGAACTTTATGTCAGCAAAATAGTTTCAAGCTTATGTATGTATGTTAGTTTCATTTGTATACCCTTGATTGGGTGGCATATAGCGGTCGCACTGTTTGCCTATCCGTTTACACAACTTATGTAATGTTTGAGCCTATTTTTTGGTATGTGAGTCTACCTTTATGACCTACAGATGAATTGTGAGTATCATTCTGGTCCATTTATTTTTGGCAAAGTTATGGGCTGTTGACAAAATTTCTCTAAAATAGCTGCTGAGCGGCTTCAAAGCGCAGTAGGGGGATTGTGTTTCCAGTGGTTTTTATGGCAATTTTGGGGCATATATTCGGCCCCATTCCCCTCAAAAGAGTATATGTTTTCCCCCCATTTTGTAAAAAAATCCCCTCCAGAAGCTAAAAAAAAAAATATTATTATTTTTTTTTTTTTAGAAAGAACTGTCTCATAATCATGATAAATATATCTCAAATTTATTTCATAAACAACTAACAAAGTATATAACTATAATTTATATTATTTTGAATTATTATAAAGAGTTGTATTTAATGGTTTTTCCCAAATCAGTGGACTTTTCACATTAATTGCATTTTTCTCTCACGATGTATCTATATTGTGTCAGTATTTGTTGATAAAATCATTCCAATTTGGTCCATTTTATTGATAAAAAATGCTCAAATTTGCCATTTTATCGATTAAAAAGATCCCAATTAGACTCAAAATGGCTAAGAAAACTGAGACTGTGCATGAAAGCTGAACTGTCTGAAACTAATGTTGAAAAAATCATTGATATATATTTTTATTTTGAGAAAAAGGACAAAGACATTCAGCTGTGAATATTATATTCATACAAACATGTGTATTAATATAATAAATATCATTACATATAAACAAGTGAATTTTTAATTTTCCCCTTTTCCTAAAAGACGACGCATTTTTTCCCCTTTGGACGGGCCCGGCCACCATAGTCTTTAGTATTGGATTGATAACTGTCTCGTACTACCTACATTTTGAAGACAACATATACATTAATTGAAAGTTTAATGCTTTTTACAAATATGATCACGGTCCTACTTATATCATGCAGGCTTTTTCCGCCCTATGCCACGTGTCGGAAATTCGGTCTATTTCCCAATGCAAATCTGGTTGTTTTTTTCCCAATTGAAAAAAAAAATTCCCAATTCCAAAAAAAAATATAAAATTTTTTTGTATATTACCTTAAAATATATAAGTTAACCTGATCCGGTGTAAAAAATAGAGAGTGTTGCATAATTAAATTATCTGTTGCCTTGAATTTGTTTTAAAAACTGTACAATATGTTAATGATAATTTAAGACTTTCCTTATTTTCCTAAAAATCCGGAGCTTCACACGATTGTTTTCACCTCAAAAAAGGCCAGGCCTTTTCCCCAAATTCAGATTAAAAAACCTGCACTTATCTCACATGTTCATAATACTTTGTAAAATTTTAATAATAAGTTATCAAAATAGTCGTTATTTACCAGTTAGCGGCTTCTTTGAAATGTAAGAAACACTATTTACATGCGATAATTTTTCCCAATTGAGCCAATTTTGCGAATATTTTTTTCCCAAAATGGGGGTTTTCACGACGCGAAATTCCAGTGTGGCGTATTCCCAAAATGGAGCGGAAAAAGCCTGTCATGGTTCATAAGTGACTCTTTGAAAAAATGTTTGTACAAATATCATTGTAAAATGACACTTAATATAATTAGCCACAGCTAAATAAGTTAAGTGTGATTGCATGGTTTCCTCCTCATTCCAGCAATGTTGTTAAGTAAACTTAATTTCACTGTTATAAAAATTAATACAAAATGTACAACATGTAGATAAGGGCAGTTACCTGTAAACAACGCCAATTTGGAGAGCTAGATTCCTTACAGAGAGTTTGATCGTATTGTCTACATTGGGATGTACAATTTAGATGTACATGTATAAGATATGTATGTTCTCCCTCAGATTCTTGACCAAGACTTCTTGATATGTGTTTGCTGCGTAAAAATCTGTATGTTCTTTGTCAGATTCCCTACCGACAGCTTCTGATCCGTGTTAGCTTTGTTCTTTGTAAGATTCCAGACCGTGAGTTCCTTATCCATGTTGGCTACATAAAAATCTGTATGTTCTTTTCAGATTCCGTACCGAGAGTTCTTGATCCTGTTGTCTACATATAAATCTATTATGTTCTGTGTCAGATTCCGGACAGAGAGTTCCTTATCCGTGTTGGCTATATCGAGATCTATAATGAGAAGTTGTCAGACCTTCTTGGGGACTCTGATGTGCCTCTCAAGCTGCAGGAAGATACGGTACCTATATGGATCTCTGTTTGCTTATTACATATTTCATTTTGTTCATTTGATATAAATATGTGTAACTGTTGATGTTATATATCAGATGGCAAATCTATGTGTTATTATACCCCTATTACCATTGATAATGGGGGCTATATAGAAGTCACTTTGTCGGTCTGTCTGTCCCGAAATTTCATCCGTTCTTCACCAAACTTGGTCACAAGCTGTATCTAGATGATGTATAGGTCAAGTTTAAATATGGGTCATGACGTGTCAAAAACTAGGTCACAGTGTCACTTAGTGTGTTTTAAACCGAAAGTTTGTCCGGACCATAACTATGTCATTTATCTTTAGATTTTAAAATAACTTGGTACATTTGTTCACCATCATGGGACAGTGTATCGTGTGAAAAAAGTACGTCAACATCTCAAAGGTCAAGGTCACACTTGGAGTTCAAAGGGCAAATGCATGCCCGGGCCATAACTTTATCATTTATTGTGAGATTTATAAATCATTTGGCATATTTGTTCACCATCATTGGACGGTGTGTCGCTCAAAAGAATTTCATTGATATCTCCAAGGTAAAGGTCACACTTTTAGTTCAAAGAAAGGTCAAATGCATGTCCGGGCCATAACTTTATCATTTATTGAGAAATTTAAAATCATTTGGAAAATTTGTTCACCATCATTGGACGGTATGTCACGCGAAAGAATTACGTCAATATCTCCAAGGTCAAGGTCGCACTTTGAGTTCAAAGATCAAAAATAGCCGTAAATGAGCTTGTCCGGGCAATAACTATGTCATTCAATGTGAGATTTTAAAATCACTTGGCACATTTGCTCACCATCATTGGACAGTGCATGGTTAAAAGTCTTCTGGTCTGTGCCTGAATTCCGGTTTGTGCCTGAATTCCGGTTTTTCAGGGCACCAAAAGTTCGTTTTTGTAATTCATGTAAATTCGATGAGATAATTGGGGGGTGACCTCCAAGCATTGTCCAAGCAACACGAAACGTTTATCAAGCAAACAAAAACACGGAACTAAAAACGACGCTTTCTAATGGATATTGCGGATTGTGTTTCGGTGAATGGGCTGCAATTTAGGTAAATTAACAAAAGCAGGTGCCCGAAAGAGTCGTCGTTCTTTACATTGTAATCCGCGCAAAAGTTAAAGGGAGGCAAGCGTTTGCGACAATGTCGAATCATTTACGTCAAACGAGTGCCACAATAAAAAATAGTTGCTTTTTGACGTAAAACGAATAAAAAAAAGAAATTCCTTGAGCTGAATTCGAGTATAAAGGTGCTAGAATTGAACATCATAAATAAATGAAGACGGGAGTGGTTGGCTGAAGTTGATGAACGTGGAGTTAAATTTTGTGAATGTCTGAAAAAATGTATTGCCTGGTACAGTCAGTCAACAAGTTTAGAATCACTCGGCAAAAAACGTTAATTCTTTTGACAATAATTTCCTTCGGGATTTAGTGTCAATGTGAGAAGATGTAAAAATAAAGGGTACAATTTATTTTGTTTGATAACAGGTTAGGCCAGACGGCATATGCAGTTTTTTGTCAAAATAGCCAATTTAAGTTCACCCTTCAGCAAAGTATTAAAAATCATTCAACTTACAGAATTAGTATTTCAAAACATTGTCATGGCATTTGTTTTCAATCAGCAAAAAGTTTATTTGAAAATAATAAAGACTTCTATATTCATATGCACATTTCAAAACATAACTCATTCAATCATTTCTGGTTAACTATTTGCTGCATTTATCCCCCTGTAAGCATAATACAAAAGCTTTCTTGCTAAAAATTGGTTAATTTACTCCTTTACCTAATGTATACCGTAGACACTTATCATTTTGTATTTATTGTAACATTATGGAAAATAAAAAACAAATTAATCGGAACTGCTGATTATCCGGAACTAGTTGACAAACTGTATATGTTCATTGTTGATTGAAATTTTTGGTTTCTTGCTATAAAAAAATAAATATATAAACTCTACTTTATCATGAGCTTGCAAAACAGGTGTGATTTTTAAGATTTGTGTTAATTTCTTAGCTATTTTTTATTTGTTATTTTGCTAAGTCTCAGGAGCTTCCGTTCGGCCCCCTGGGCCCACTACCAGGGCTTTGCCCTGGACCCACCAGGGGTCCTGGCCGCCCCCAGCTAAAATTTTCAGGTTTTTCAGTTTTGCCAACTTTGAACCCTGACAGTGTGTTGCACGAAAGAATTATGTTGATATCTCCGAGGTCAAGGTCACTTTAAGTTCAATGGTAAAAAATGGCCATAAATGAGCTTGTCTGGTCCATAACTATGTTGTTCATTGTGAGATTTTAAAATCATTTAACACATTTGTTCAGCATCATTGGCCGGTGGGTGGCGCGAAAGAATTACGTTGATATCCAGGGGTTTTTTTTACTAAGAAAGTGACGCCGATATTCGGCGTCTTCCCCTACCAGAATTTTTTCCCTCAAAATACAATTTCCCCACCAAAAATATCATTTTTCACTAAATTATAATATTTTCTCTCAAAGAAATGTTTATTTTTCCTTTGGGCATTCGACAATTATCCAATTTGCACCATGTACAACGATCTCGCTCTCTCTCTCTCTCTCTCCAGACGAACACAAAAAATCTGGGAATCCCAGTTATTCTAAATATAGCTCTTAAATTACGTCATGTAAACTGGGCAACTAATCGTAATAATCATGTGACTATTTTACTGGATACCGGTCTTGCGCGAGAAGGGTGTTTCGTCAATTTATTACCGGAAACCAGTTGAATTTTCATCCGGGCTATGTGCAAGCCAAGATATAAACGTGAAAACAGAAAAAAAATGTCTCACAATTGGCGTTCTTACACAAACAAAATAAAACATTCGGACTCGGAAGATACTGAACGCATCGAGGCATTTTCTAAGAAAGAATCATCGAAAACCGTTATAACCCAGCAGGATTCTGAGGTAATCAACATCGAACATTGTGAAAGTGAAAGTAGACAATCGGCAGCTGCTGCTCCTTTCCCTTCCAATACTGTAGCAGATCAAGATCGTCAACCCATTCATCATGAAATTGAAATCACAAAATTGACATCGTCCCCCGGCCCCAGTACAGAAATATAGTTGAAAACATTTCCCATTATCAAGATCTACACCCATCTATTAAGAACTTTGACTTTAATACGTGTTAAATGTGTTTAAGAACAAAAAGGACAGAGACAAGCCTCTTTTAATGAGTTATAGACATTGAAATGAACAGTTTTTATTTTTTCCCCTAATTTGTCTCTTTCGCACTCTTTTTTCCCCTGTCACCCAGCGTCCAGCGTCTTCCCCTTTCTCTAAAAAAAAACCCTGATATCTCCAAGGTCAAGGTCAAACTTTGCGTTCAAAGGTCAAAAATGGCCATAAATGAGCTTGTCCGGGCCATATATGTCATTCATTAAGAGATTTTAAAATCATTTGGCACATTTGTTCACCATTATTGGTTGGTGTGTCGTGGGAAAGAATTACGCGATATCTCCAAGGTCAAGGTCGCACTTGGAGTTCAAAAGTGAACAATTGCCATAAATGAGCTTGTCCAGGCCATAACTATGTCATTCATTGTGAGATTTTAAAATGACTCTATACATTTATTTTGTTTACAGTCATTGGACAGCTTGTCATGCGAAAGAATTCAAGAGTTCAAAGGTCAAAATGGCCGTAAATAATAATGGCATTATAATTCTTAAAATTCACCATTTAGATTCTCTTGTTTTGTGAAGACAGCTTGCAAAATAGTCTGTGTCAATGTGGCATGTGGCGGTATAGGTCACGTCTGTGACAAAGCTCTAGTTTTTATTGTATTACAGAAATGAGTTCCTCGTAAAGGGGTGTACAATGCTACAAAATGCATTTGGCAATGTAGGACTAGAGATAGCAAATCCTTACTAGTCCTCTAGCTCAGGGATTTTTAGCTCGGCTGTTTTTGGAGGAAACTGGAGGTATTGTCATAGCCAGCTCGTCGGGTTGTCCGCCGGCGTCGTGCTAAAACTTTGACATTTTGCTCTAAAATCAAAGTGCTTCCACCTACAACTTTGAAACTTCATATGTAGATGCACTTTGATGAGTTCTACACGCCACACCCAGTTTGGTTCACTAGGTCAAAGGTCAAGGTCACTGTGACCTCTATAAAACCGAAAATTCGGACAAACTTTCATTTTTAGCTCACCTGAGCAATCAGGTGAGCTTTTGTGACCAGTCTTTGTCCATCGTCCGTCCGTCCGTTAACATTTGTTTGTAAACACTCTAGAGGGCACATTTCTTTTCCTATCTTCATGAAACTTGGTCAGAAGCTTTGTCCCAATGATATCTCGGTCGAGTTCGAAACTGGGTCATGCCGGGTCAAAAAAAGAAAAACCTTGTAAACACTGTAGAAGTCACATTTCATGCCCAATCTTCATGAAACTTTGTCAAAATGTCAGGGTCTTCCCCAGGCCATTTAAGCGCCCCTTGCCGGGGCGCTTGAATTTCGAAATCAGAGTCCCCGGGGCGCTTGAAATTTTCCGATCAATGTATTCTTCAGTAAAAGAAAGTGGAGATTGTCCAAAAAATTCAAGGTTTCCCTATCAGTTGTATCAATATTCCCTGTTTTAAAAGAGCACTCGGTACCTACTTTCACATGTAATCGCCATAAACACCACATGGGGTAATGGATAATCCACTGATAAGAGAATAGCATGACGCGCGGATCGATTATTCTAGCCATATTACATGGTCATTTAAATGCTGACAAGGATGTATCTGGTAACTTTCCAGTCGTCAAACTGTGAAGTTCATCGTCCAATCGGTTACGCGAATGCTTATGAGGGCGGGGTTAACTATCGACCATTATTTTTGATTGACGTCGGGCATGAAGTAAGAGTTTATCGCAGCTTGATTAGCAAGAAGTTGTACCATTTGAGTAATATAAAATCGGTAATAAGTACAGTACAGAACATTAAAGACGGTTTCGGGCATCATCATCACACCTTTTTACTGTAAACAAGTGTTACCTATGACTCATAATTAATACGAGAAATTAATTGCAAGTGGTAAACAATTAATTATTATAGCGAGTAAGTTGTGCAAATCACTCCCGGTTACAATTATGTGATAACAATTTATTTAATTCCAGTACATGTATATTTCAACATGTCCATTTATAGAACTGATTCACCTCGTTTTTCTGACATTTATTCGACATGTTATGCGCTTTAACAAATTTTCGTTGAATTAATTACGCACACTTGTAAATGTTTCGTGCGATAATCGATAGATGATGATGGCAACCGGCCGTGATCCTCGTGGACAACGTGAATTTCATGCATAATTCCGTCAAAACATTTATTCGACTCGTAAAGTGTTTAAACAAATTATCGTTGAATTTATAACGCAACGGTTAATATTTGTTGAAATCTCAAATGGGAATAATTAAATTTGTAATCCGAAACCCATTCCCGTAAGTCGATGTTCACGTTTTTAATCCGAAACACACTTCCGAATGTAAATATTACCGCAACGTTAAATATTTTTGCTTCAAATTAGCAGTGCAAATTTATTTTGTGTCGAATCTTTTTCTCAATTAAAAAGAGCGTGAAAATTATGCAGCATGTACAACGTCGCGTCTATTGCATACAAATGGCGTGTATTGAGCGTTTTAACAAGCACACAACAGGTCAGGGGATTGACGCATATTCAGAGGCAATATTTCATCAAATCTATAAATAGTCACTTAAAAAATGGCAAGGTTTGTGTTAAATAAATAACTGAAAGCTTTCATCGTAAATATTTACCAGAAAGAGATTGATAAAAAC
Source organism: Dreissena polymorpha (assembly GCF_020536995.1). Lineage (NCBI taxonomy): Eukaryota > Metazoa > Mollusca > Bivalvia > Myida > Dreissenidae > Dreissena > Dreissena polymorpha. Next base: position 59,990,106 of record NC_068362.1, read on the forward strand.
GGAATAAACGGGATTATCGGGTAATAAATAGAAACTTGAAAAATAGTAAGTATACAGTAATAGAGTCGGGTTGAAACGGATGTATTGGGGAATCGTTCGAGTCGGGATTTTACTATCTGTGCGGAAAAGTTTTAAAACAATTAAACAATATAAAAATATATATATTTCTAAATGACTGGGGGATTTTTTTGAAGAGTCATAGCGCACCAAATGACGTCTTTTAACGCTGTTTTTCTTTGAGTTATAACGCACCACAGAACGTGAATTGACACGTTTAATTTAAAAAAATCAACGTCGGGAGGGGACACCCCTCCCCAACCCACCCCCGATCGGCCCCGGGGCGCCTGAACAAATTCCTGGGGAAGGCACTGAATGTTTGTCTTAATGATATGTTGGTTGAGTTCAAAAGTGGTTCTGGTCCATTGAAAAACATGGCCGCCAGTGGGCGGGGCAGTTTTCCTTATTTGGCTATAGAGATACCTTGTAAACACTCTAGAGGCAACATTTTTTTGTCCGATCTTCATGAAACTTAGTCAGAACATTTGTCCCAATGATATCTCGATCGAGTTTGAAACTGGGTCATGCTGGGTCCAAAACTAGGTCACTCGGTAAAAAAAAAAGAAAAAACTTGTAAACACTGTAGAAGTCACATTTCATGCCCAATCTTCATGTAACTTTGTCAAAATGTTTGTCTTAATGATATGTTGGGTGAGTTCAAAAGTGGTTCTGGTCCGTTGAAAAACATGGCTGCCAGTGGGCGGGGCAGTTTGGTTATTTGGCTATAGAGAAACCTTGTAAACACACTAATAGTCACAATTTTTGCCCCCGGATCGATAGATCGGGGGTATATTGTTTTTGGCCTGTCTTTCTTTCTGTCTGTCATTGCGTCATTCTGTCACCAAAACTTTAACCTTACAGTAAAGTTTTGCAATAACTTTTGAAATATTGAACATAGCAACTTGATATTTGGCATGCATGTGTATCTCATGAAGCCGCACATTTTGAGTGGTGAAAGGTAAAGGTCATCCTTTAAGGTCAAAGGTATAAAAAAAAGCGGCGCATTTGGGGGCATTGTGTTTCTGACAAACACATCTCTTGTTTGTTTAAAAAATTCCCCCACAGGGGACAAAAATATCACTCGTCCGCTCGTATTGACGAGTGAAATCTTGACAGGACGAGTGGATTTTCCTGAAGCTCTCGTCCTACAGGACGAGTGAAAATTAGCTGATAATACAATATGTATTTACTGACAAGTAAGACTCGTTTTCATTAAATAAAATCATTGTCTTAAAGCATATCTATTCCGAAAGTAGAACGCGAATGAACCGGAAATTGCAATTGTAAATTTCATACAGCAGGTGCTCGTTGTTATGCAAAACTGTGTCCCGAGTAAATATTGACTTTTTGGTGTAAACTTTGCGCGTCCATGTTGACAGGGAACCATCCGACTGCATTCACTGTAAGTATTGATTTTTAAAGAATTATTTAACCCAGAAGAACGGCTTTAAACCAGTCTGAATATCGTCAGAAAAGGACTGACAAACGAGCGTTCTTTAAAGTTGGCGGGAGCGATGTTCAAACGTCCGAAACGGAAAGCACACGAGCATTAGAAAAAAGGAAAACACAAAATTTTCTTCATTTATTAATTTGTGTTCCACATAAATAAAGTAACTTATTTCACTGCTTTAGCGATCAGCTGGCATGAATAACTGAGTAAGCAGCATTTCAGCAGTGATATAAGAAACTTTATTAGTCATATCAGCCTTCATAGTCATTTCACACATATTTGAAGGACAAGATCATGTGTTTGCAGGACGAGTGAAAATTTTTATGCACTTGTCCTGCAGGACGAGTGCAGTTTAGAAATATTTTTGTCCCCTGCCCCATTTACGAAAAATTCCCCCTCCTAAGGGCTGCGGACCCCTTCCCCCAAAGTAGTGTGAGGGCGCTGTAATGCCATAATTATTGCCCTTAGATTGTCCAAATTTTCATTTTATTATACAAAATCTTTGTAAACACTAGAAGTCACAATTTTGTTTCAGATTTTATGAATCTTGGTCAAAATATTAACCGTAAATCTACGAATATAATACGCACTTTTTTACCTGCCGATTTTTTCTTCAAGTAGTGGGTGCTGTAATATACAAGTTGAGAGCAGAACAAATTTTTTCCTGTGCAAATTTTCAACTTAATCGCTGTTATTAGCTTCGCGACAGCCATTTTGAACTACACCATTACATCAAAGGGGTGCAACAGGGCTCACGCTGTCGTTCGCCATTTGAGTCATTTGCGAAAATATTGAGAATTTGGCTCAATAAAAATCTTATTTGTGAAAATGCGAAAATCTAGTAAAATTTTATTGAAAACATCCGCCATTTATATCGGACTGGTTTTCTATATTTGTCTCTTTGTTTTAATGAAAATGTTCGCAATTCGAACAGTAAACAAAACCCGGTCTGTACCCGATAATGAGACATCGCTTGACCTTATTATTATTGAAGTGCGCATGGTAGCTGGCCAATCAACATTGAGCTCGCTCACACATGAAATGACGTTGTCGAATGAAACGTGAGAACGGGAGGAATTATCGGATAATATTGGATAATTCATGCGCAGACACTGTATATAATTTGAATACACAGTCAATATCGTTGTCTGCCTACAAAATAGCGACTGGACGCTAAATCGTATAAAGAGATTAGCAAATGAAAAAAAACAAACTGACAATACCCGTAAATAAATATTTCTTAGCTGACCACTATTTATCTTTCTACCGCATATTTACCATATCTGAAGTAAAGAGTGTTATTAGCCGGATTTTTTTCGAAAAAATCTCGGCTTATAGATTGATGTTGTCGGGCGGGCGGGGGGGGCGGGCGGGCGGGCGGGCGGCGTGCTCGAAAATGTTAAAGTTCTTATTTCATGGTATAACTTTGGTATGCTTGGACCTAGAGTCTTCAAACTTGACATGAAGGTTGGCCAGGATTAACAGATGACCACTGGTCATTTCAAGGTCATTCATTTGAAGGTCAAGGTCACTGTGACCTTCAATATAAAAAATGTTAAAGTTGTTATAACTTTGGTATGCTTGGACCTAGAGTCTTGAAACTTGACATGAAGGTTGGCCATAACTAGTTAGTAACCACTGGTCATTTCAAGGTCATTCATTTGAAGGTCAAGGTCACTGTGACCTTGAATGTAAAAATGTTAAAGTTCTTATTTCATGGTATAACTTTGGTATGCTTGGACCTAGAGTCTTCAAACTTGACATGAAGGTTGGCCAGGATTAACAGATGACCACTGGTCATTTCAAGGTCATTCATTTGAAGGTCAAGGTCACTGTGACCTTCAATATAAAAAATGTTAAAGTTGTTATAACTTTGGTATGCTTGGACCTAGAGTCTTGAAACTTGACATGAAGGTTGGCCATAACTAGTTAGTAACCACTGGTCATTTCAAGGTCATTCATTTGAAGGTCAAGGTCACTGTGACCTTGAATGTAAAAATGTTAAAGTTCTTATTTCATGGTATAACTTTGGTATGCTTGGACCTAGAGTCTTCAAACTTGACATGAAGGTTGGCCAGGATTAACAGATGACCACTGGTCATTTCAAGGTCATTCATTTGAAGGTGAAGGTCACTGTGACCTTCAATATAAAAATGTTAAAGTTGTTATAACTTTGGTATGCTTGGACCTAGAGTCTTGAAACTTGACATGAAGGTTGGCCAAAACTAGTAAGTAACCACTGGACATTTCAAGGTCATTCATTTGAAGGTCAAGGTCACTGTGACCTTGAATGTAAAAATGTTAAAGTTGTTATAACTTTGGTATGCTTGGACCTAGAGTCTTGAAACTTGACATGAAGGTTGGCCAGAACTAGTAAGTAACCACTGGACATTTCAAGGTCATTCATTTGAAGGTCAAGGTCACTGTGACCTTGAATGTAAAAATGTTAAAGTTCTTATTTCATGTTATAACTTTGGTATGCTTGTACCTAGAGTCAAGTTTCAAGACTCTAGGTCCAAGCATACCAAAGTTATAACAACTTTAACATTTTTATATTGAAGGTCACAGTGACCTTCACCTTCAAATGAATGACCTTGAAATGACCAGTGGTCCTAATTGTCAATTCAAGTTCATATTTGTGACCTTAAATGTTATTGTTGTTCATGTATATGCATGCATTCAAAACATAACACAAGGTTTGCTCATGCCTTGAAAAGTACTTACATTTCATTTTGACCTTTGAACAATATTTCAGTAATTTAAGTATTGCATTGACAAAAACACGAAAGGTACTTTCCTGTCATTTAAATAAAAAATCCGGCTTCAATGCGGTCATCTCCGACCGCGGAACTCTTGTTAAATAATTAGTTTTATGATGCTAATAGAGTCTATTACACCTGTCTGCCGATTGCCGAATGAAATTGAAAGGTGATAATTAATTAATTTGTGTTTTACTCCCAAACTAGCCTTAATGACAGCAGCGTATTTTAATTAAAGAGATCATGAAAAACATGAACGGTTTAATTGTATTTTAAGTTATATTAAAGTATCGTGTGTGTAACACTTCGGAAAAGTAATTCATCTAGACAACTATAAAAACGGAAGTAACCATTTTGTCTTCTTATTACTTTATTATTATTATAATTATTATCGTCCCGAATATTGTCAAGTTGAATTAAATGTGAAAATTTTTGTAATTATGACTGCTTGACCCGGATGTCAGCAAGGGGCCCGTGTGTTATTGGTAACAATCAATGGTAATATAAACAACAGACAGAGATATTTATTATGCAACTGTCATAACAACAGCACTGTAACACATTCCGATCAATATACCGGGGTATTACTGTGAAACAGATAGTTGACAATACCAAATTGATTTGCTATTTTCACAACACAAAAATATATTTTTTCGGAATTGGCCGATTTCGGACACTGATTTTTTTAGTGCGTATTTTACTCGGATTTTCAATTTTTACCGATAAATTTTGTCCAAACTCGGGGGTGCGTATTATGCACGAGGGCGTATTATATTTGTGGATTTACGGTATTTTTGTAAGCAAAGTTTGATGTTTGGTTAGGGGGGGGTCAACTCAAAATATATGTCACCAGGTCATATCTTACAAAAACAAAAACACTCCATGCGCCAGAGTTTTGGTTCAATAAGTATGAAACTTGACCAGGATGTTTGTCTGGACAAAATCTAGGTCAAGTTTGACGTTAGGTAAAGATTGAAAGAACCGACTCCATCTTGGCCCTCTTGTTTCAAAACTGCACCCACAGCGGAGCGTTGGCACCTGTTATGCGGTGCTCTTGTTTAACCTGTTTGTCCTTGTGATGCAAACTTTTTATCCCCCGCCAGAAGCGGTGGGATATAGAACTGAGGTTGTCTGTCTGTCACAAACTTTTCACTGCTATATCTCAGAAACAATATAATATATCAAAACATGAAATTTCATGGGTGTATAGATATTAACAAAAAGAAGTGCCCTGCACAAGAACCATAATCCTACACTTTCTTAAATAAGAGTTATATCCCTTTGTTGTTTTTGTATGATTCAACTTTTCAATGCTCTATCTCAGATACCTTACACGATTTCAACATGAAACTTTATGGGTGTATAGATATCAATGAGATGAGTAGCCTTTCACAAGAACCATAACCCTACACTTCGATAAATAAGAGTAATTGCCCTTTGTTGTTTTTGTATGATGTAATTTTTCAGGGCTATATCTCAGAAAAGCTACACCATTTCAACATGAAACTTTCTTGACACATAGATATCAATGAGAGGAATTGCCATGCATTCAAGTAATTACTCAACAGTACACTTACAGGCTTTCTGAAAAGGCCGGACTGCCAGTCTTGTCCGGCAAAATTTCTAATAACGCCAGTCCTTGTGACAGGCCAAAAAAATTGTGACTAAATACAGAAAAGTCTAATACTTGCCAAAAAAACGAAAACACCCCATTAGAATCCCTCTTTTTGTGAATTTCGAGCCTTTTTGTCATTAAGAACACTAACGCGTCTCTAGTTTATAAGAGTGCTCTCCCTTTGTTTTTTTTTTCAAAAACGTCATTTTTATTGGTCTGACATATTACCACCTATCCAATTACAAACATTGTAACAAAAACTACACATGAATAAATGTTGTTGCTAAAGTTTCAATGGCGCTAGACAAGGCCAGAAAAGGAAGCTAGGCGATAAGGGAAAAAAACAAAATCAAAAGAATATGAAGCAAAACAAGTAAAAAGAACTTTTCAAAGAAGTGGACATCTGACAGAAATTGGCTGCATCAATATGTTTTGTGACGTATGTTGAAACGATCCATTACGGTGCAAGTCTACTAATCAATGCATAGTCATGTTATTTTATTTTGTTTTGAGCCCGACTATAATTTAAAGCTGCTGTCCATCATACACTCTAATCACAAGAACACGCAAACGTTTTGTTTTACTTTATCAAGTGTACTTGTACACAGGCTGCACATTGCAATAAATATGAGCAGGGTTTTTTATCTGATTTTGGGGAAAGGGCCTGGCCTTTTTTGAGGGGAAAAAAAATTGCGTGAAACGCCCGATTTTGGGGGAAAAAATCACATGAAACGCCAGATTTTAGGGAAAATAAGGAAAGTCTTAAATAATCAATTAAGCATATTTTTTCTGTTTTTAAAACAAATCCAAGGAAACAGAAAATTTAATTATGCAATATTTTTTTTTATTTTCTACACTGGATCAGGTTAACTTATATATTTAAAGGTTTAACAAAAAAATTGTGTGTATTTTTTTTGGATGAAAAAATGAAATCTAGGGGAAAATTTACCAGTTTACCAGCTGCGGGGAACAAAAAATCGGAGGGGAAAGGGCCGATTTTCGGCAGGTCACAAATAAGGAAAAAAAAATGTGTATGAGTTAAACTTTACTTAATTCTTCAATTATAAACTTACGCTGTTCGGTTAGGTGAATTTATGTCCGGACAGGCAAACTTTTCCATCAGCCTGTACGGTTGACAGGCACTTTTTGGGACTTTTCAAGAAGCCTGCACTTATTATTATTTTTAGGATTATACCTTATATCAAGGGATTTGCACCCATCCATAAACAAAATTTATTCAGCAGGGATATCAATTCAAAGAATTTTCTTGTTTACTGTGGATGCATGTATACAAATCAAGTGAGCCAACAACATAACAACCCTGTTGTTTTCTGTCCCCCAGGACCACAATATCCAGGTGATTGGGCTCACAGAGGAGATGGTGAGGGATGGGAGCCATGTGATAGATGTCATCAAGAAAGGAGATCGTATGTTTTTGTGTTTTTGTGTCAATTTGAGGCTGTTATTAAGCACCATTCCCAATGTCAAAAAGTATATATGTTTACTAAATGACTGCCTAAAATTCCCAATTGAAGGTCTCCAAAAAGTAAAAGAAAAAAAAAAAGAAGAAAAATTTGGTCAATAAAATACAAAATTTAGTTAATTACCCTTTGCAGCTCGATGGGCTGAAGCTTACTAAATATTATAGTAAAAACACTTATTTTCAACTTTATAGTTTTAGTATATTAAAAACACTCATTTTCAACTTTATAGTTTTAGTAAGCAAAAAATAAAATAGACCAATATTCGGAGTTAAGTCAAAACAATTTGCCCAATCCAAAAAAAAACTGCACCATTTCCAAATCTCTACTTTAGTCAACTTTTTCCATTCTCAACTATTTTCAAATTTAAAGTTTTTGTTAGCAAAAATTAAAATACAACAATATCCCAATTTAAGTCAAAACAATTTTTCTCTATTCAAAGGGCCCTTGCCCCTTCCCAAAATGGTGGAAAAACTTTGGTGACCTTGATGTGCTTTTTTTCCTTCACATCTCAAAAGGGCCTAGCGTTCCATTTTGGACAATAATTTATTGGCAAAAGTAAGAGAATAGCTTAAATTGTCCTACCGTGGTTGAGTATCGTACACTCACTGAAATTTCTCTCGTAGGCTAAAATAGTAAGCAGGGTTGCTTTCTTTAATTGTCTCTTTTTAACCTAAACATGCCCTTTTATTAAAACCTACTGTGTGGACAAGTAAGGCTAAGCCTGGATATATTTGTTTAAACAGTTCACACTTAAGGGGAGTTACACCAATAACTGTTTTAACCAGGTTTTCCGAAGGAAAAAAATGGTTATTAGATTGGCGAATGTCGGCTGATGGGCAGGCGGAACAAGCTTGTCCGGGCCAAAACTTTGTCTTTCATTGTGAGATTTTAAAATCATTTGGCACATTTGTTCCCCATCATTGGACGGTGTGTCGTGCGAAAGTATTTCGTCAATATCTCCAAGGTCAAGGTCAAACTTTTAGTTCAAAGGTAAAAAATGGCCATAAATGAGCTTGTCCGGGCCATAACTATGTTGTTCATTGTGAGATTTTAAAATCATTTGGCTCATTTATTCAACATCATTGGACGGTGTGTCGCGCGCAAGAATTACGTCGATATCTCCAAGGTCAAGGTCACACTTTGAGTTCAAAGGTCTAAAATGGCCATAAATGAGCTTGTCCGGGCCATAACTATGTCATTCATTGTGAGATTTTAAAATTATTTGGCATATTTGCTCACCATCATTGGCCGGTGTGTCGCGCGAAAGAATAACGTCAATATCTCCAAGGTCAAGGTCACAATTTTATTGAAAACCTGGTTTTGTGAAAATTTCGTCCCTTGTTATTTTGTAGATTCCTTACATAACTAGGGCATTGAATACTTGTCGATGGAATACAAATAAAAATACCCTTAAATGTACTCACTCGGGGTAATGTACTCTTTAGACAAAAACATAAGCTGGAGCTCAGTTAAGTGTAAATGTCTCATATTGGCTAACCTACCATTAGTGCTTAATTTTAAATTAGTTCTTAACTTCCAAACATAAGTATAATTTGTATTCAGGTAAGAGGCGATTTGCAGAGACAAAGCAGAATGACAGAAGCAGTCGATCTCACGTCATTCTCAGATTTGTGAGTAAATAAATTCACTTGAATTGATTTGTGTTTTTTTTTCATATACTTCTGTTCGTTACTCTGGACTTGTTCATGTTATAAAGTCACTAATTAACAAGATTTTTTCTGTTCATTTTACACCCTTGTTGAAAATAACTTTTAGAAAAAATATTTTGGGTTAACATTTTTTTCCCCAGATCTATAATTATATTTATATCACTTTAACATATACAAATATGGTGAAACTGATTTCAGGTCATTGAAAGCCGAGCAGTGGGCCATGAAGATGATGCTGTCATGGTCTCCAATCTGGTAAGTGACCACCACTGTTTCACCAGTTTGGGAATAGGGCCAGGTTCCATATGATTGGGAAAATCTTGTCGTTTGACTAAAATTGGGAATAAGTGGGGGACATATTGTTTTTGCTTTGTTTGTGTGTTTGCATCAAACTTTAACATTTGCCATAACTTTTGCAATATTGAAGATAGCAACTTGATATTTGGCATGCACGTGTATCTCATGGAGCTGCACATTTTGAGTGGTGAAAGGTCATGGTCATCCTTCAAGGTCAAAGGTCAAATATATAGCTTTAAAGCGGCGCAGAAGGGGACATAGTGTTTCTGACAAACACATATCTTGTTTTGCTAATAAATGCTGTAAAATTGAGAATAAAAGTGATTTCCATACAGGGGTTTTTTTTACTAAGAAAGTGACGCCGATATTCGGCGTCTTCCCCTACCAGAATTTTTCCCCTAAAACTACCATTTCCCCTCCAAAAATATAATTTTTCACCAAAATATAATATTTTACCCTCAAAGAAATGTTTGTTTTTCCTTTTGGGAAGTTGACACTTATCCATTTTGTACCATGTACAACGATCTCGCTCTCTCTCTCCCCCCCCCCCCCCCCCCCCCCCCCCCCGACGAACACTCAAATCTGGGAATCTCAGTGATTCTATATATAGCTCTTAATTTACGTCATGGAAACCGGGCAACTAATCGTATTAATCATGTGACTATTTTACTGGATTCCGGTCTTGCGCGAGAAGGGTGTTTCGTCAATTAATTACCAGAAACCAGTCGAATTTTCATCCGGGTTATGTGAAAGCCAAGATAAAAACGTTAAAACAGAAAAAGTCTCACAATTGGCGTTCATACATGAACAAAATAAAACGTTCGGACTCGGAAAATATTAATTGCGTTGACCCATTTTTAAGAATGAATCATCAAAAACCGTTGAAACCCAGCAGGATTCGGAGGTACATGTAATCAACATGGATTAATACTGTCGGATTATTGTTAAAGTGAAAGTAGACAATCGGCAGCTGCCGCACCTTTCCGTTCCAATACTGTAGCAGATCTAGATCGTCAACCCATTCATCATGAAATTGAAATCACAATATTGACATCGTTCCCCGGCCCCAGTTGAAAACATTTCCTATTATTAGATCTACCCCTGCAACTTTATTTAGGACTTTGACTTGAATATCATACTTGTTCATGTGTTTAAGAACAAAAAGGTCAGAGACATGCCTCTTTTTCTAAAAAAAAACCTGCAGTCTGTAGGCGAGTTATAGACGTTGAAATGAACTGTTTTTATTTTTTCCCCAAATATGTCTTTCGCGCTCGATTTTCCCCTTTTACCCAGCGTCCAGCGTCTTCCCCTTTTTCTAAAAAAAACCCTGCCATATAACATTCACTTAGGTTCAACTTATGGAGCTTGATGGTAGATGAACTTAAAGTTGAGACTTATATTTAAAAACTTATATTTTAAACATTTTTTTCTTTTACTCCTTTGACTCGGATTTTTTTTGTCCCATTTGGGAGAAATATATATATTTTTCCATTGGGAATGGGTCTCCCTACGGGCCCCAAATTTGAGCGAAAAAACAACACTTGCTACATACAAATGATCGAAATGAGCAATCATAATAAGGTTAAAAAAAAGCCATGTCTTTCTTGACTTGACTATGTCTGTGTTTTCTTGAACTTTGTTGACTTTACTATGTCTGTGTTTTCTTGTACTTTGTTGACTTGACTATGTCTGTGTTTTTAACCAGGTTTTCCGAAGGAAAAAACTGGTTATTAGATTGGCCATAACTATGTTGTTCATTGTGAGATTTTAAAATCACTGGCACATTTGTTCACCATCATTGGACAGTGTGTCGCGCGAAAGAATTACGTTGATATCTCAGGTCAAGGTCACACTTAGTTCAAAGGTCAAAAATGGCCATAAATGATCTTGTCCAGGCCATAACTATGTGTCATTCATTGTTAGATTTTAAAATTACTTGGTACATTTGTTCACAATCATTGGACGATGTGTCATGCGAAAGAATTAAGTCGAAGTCAAGGTCGCCATGACTAAAAATAGATTGAATTTGACACAAGAGGGGTAACTAGGAACAATCAGTAACAATACACATTTTGAATTGTCTCCTTTTATCAGATTTTTTTTTTCAAATTGAAATCAAGGTCGCAACAATTAAAAACAGATTGAATTTGACACAAGGCGGATTACTAGGAACAATCGATAACAATGCACATTTTGAATAGTCTCCCTTTTTCAGACTTTTTTTTATGTCCCCAGATCGATTGATCGGGGGTATAGTGTTAATGGCCACATTAGGGGGCATTGTGTTTCTGACAAACAGATCTCTTGTTTCAAATTGAAAACCTGATTTTGTCCCTTGTCTAGTACTTTGTTGACTTGACTATGTCTGTGTTCTCCAGTACTTTGTTGACCTGGCCGGCTCAGAGAAGGCGGGTGACAACTCAGGAGAGAGGTTTCGGGAGGGCTGCGCTATCAACAAGAGTCTCTTTACTCTTGGGAACGTCATTAGAAAGCTGAGTGGAGACGCCAAGTATGTGAAGGCACTTTGAATCATATGAGCTGTGTTCTGGCTGGGCTTAATGCTTGTTCGTAAAGTATTGTCCCAGATGATCGGGAACGACACTTGGCTTTTAAGGAATTTTTCTTTTTCACAAAAATCCTGTCCAGACACTTTCATGCAAATGCATTAAGCTCAATATTCCCATGGAGCTCCTATTTTGTTGTCCCCTACCGGTTTCATCGGAGGGGACTTATGGTTTGTGCTCTGTGTGTCTGTCTGTCCGTCAGTCTGTCACACTTTTCTGGATCCTGCGATAACTTTAAAAGCTCATATTATTTTTTTTATAAAACTTGAAACATGGATAGATGGCAATATGGACATTATGCACGTCATTTCAATTTGTTCCTACGTCAAAAATTCTCGTTGTTATGGCAACAAATAGACTAGAAATACTCAGAGCTCCAGATAAGGTTTTGTGAAATTCTTAAATTACTACCAGATTTTCAAAAAGAATTCTTAACTCTGAAATTTTATTCTTAACGTTATCACTAAGTTTTGGAAAATAATTCTTATTTTTTCTGAATGACCTAAAAATAAATAATAATGGTTATTTTCATGCAAAAAAAATCAAAATAAACATACTAGCAACTTTATTTATACGAGTTCAACAGTGTCTGTTCAGTATTATACAATTTTATTTTTCCAATACCTTCATATGCCAAAACTGTGTTTAGATTGCATGCCTAAGATGAATTTTTACATATTTCACATTTAAAACGGGTATCCCCTTCAATCTTTTCAACGATTAGCCACGGGACTTGTCCCTTCCACTTGTTCAATGTTTTTTTGTGTGTTTAAGTTTGGAGCCGTCGTGTCGCGTTTTTGTTTAGCTTTTCCGACTGTGTCGGCAACTGAACATACAACATTGTATAAGATCTTTTCTATAATGTCTTTCTAAACATTTAACTTCGGCTTACTTTGCGTACAATATGTTAAAAGCGTGTTTTTGGACGCTTTGCAGTTTTTTACGACGCTCTCTGGGCGCCGCCATTGTTTTTTGACAGATAGACTGTTTACGCCGCTTTTATTGGAAATAATGCGCTTTGTTAAACAAACCCGATAACCATTCTATATAAGCACCACAAAGATCTTTAATACACGAAAAGAACTCAATAAAAATCGATACGAACCGATGTAAAAATAATATTCGTAACTTGATTTTGTAATTCTTAATGGTACGACAAAATTTTAAAATAAATACGTAACGGACTTGAAAATAATTCGTAATTACGAAAATACGACCCTTATCTGGAGCTCTGAATACTGCTGAAAATGGTGGTTTTCTGGATCCTGCGATAACATAATATTATTTAATGAAACTTGCAACATGGATAGATGGCAATATGAACATTATGCACATCATTTCATTTTGTTCCTACGTCAAAAATTATGTTTGCTATGGCAACCAAAAAAAATAATTGAAAATTGTGGAATTTCTGACAATAGTGGAGCCGGTAGGGGACCATATTGCATGACAAAAGCCTTGTTTTTTATTAACCAGGTTTTCCGAAGGAAAAAACTGGTTATTAGATTGGCGAATGCGGGCGGGCTGGCTGGCGGGCGGGCTGAACAAGCTTGTCCGGGCCATAACTATGTCGTTCATTGTCAGATTTTAAAATCATTTGGCACATTTGTTCACCATCATGGGACGGTGTGTCGCACGAAAGAATCACGTCAATATCTCCAATGTCAAGGTCGCCACGACTAAAAATAGATTTAAAAAAAAAAAAAACTTACAAAGGGGGTTTATTTTGTTTGTTCATTTCAAAAGTTCAGTTTGAGTTTTCTCCCTTTATCAGATTTTTTTTCACAATGAAAACCTGGTTTTGTGACAATTTTGTCCCTTGTTGAATATTAATTTAGCCCAGCGGGCTAAAATGCGAGCACTTGAAATTCTAACAAGCGCTTGCTGTCTGCATTCGGCCAATGTTGAATCAAAACATGCGCGCTCTTATCTGCGGGTTGTGCATAAGGGGCTTAGATAACACGTATGAACGATTTACGGGTCGTTCATGGGGATCAATTATGGTGTTTGTCCCCTAATAGTGGCTGATAATGATCTTTTATTACCGGTACATGTGGAGTAAGAGCAATTAAGGATATGCTCAAATTTGTTGTTTGTTAACCAGGTTTTCCGAAGGAAAGAACTGGTTATTAGATTGGCGAATGCTGGCGGGCTGGCGGAATAAGCTTGTCCGGGCCATAACTATGTCGTTCATTGTCAGATTTTAAAATCATTTGGCACATTTGTTCACCATCATTGGACGGTGTGTCGCGCGAAATAATTACGTCGATATCTCCAAGGTCAAGGTCACACTTTGAGTTCAAAGGTCAAAAATGGCCATAAATGAGCTTGTCCAAGCCATAACTATGTCGTTCATCGTCAGATTTTAAAATCATTTGGCACATTTGTTCACCATCATTGGACGGTGTCTCGCGCGAAATAATTACGTCGATATCTCCAAGGTCAAGGTCACACTTTGAGTTCAAAGGTCAAAAATGGCCATAAATGAGCTTGTCCTGGCCATAACTATGTCATTCATTGTGAGATTTTAAAATCATTTGGCACATTTGTTCACCATCATGGGACGGTGTGTCCCACGAAAGAATCACGTCAATATCTCCAATGTCAAGGTCGCCACGACTAAAAATAGATTTAAAAAAAAAAAAAAAATTACAAAGGGGGTTAATTTTTTTTGGTCATTTCAAAAGTTCAGTTTGAGTTTTCTCCCTTTATCAGATTTTTTTTTCACAATGAAAACCAGCGATTTTCCTTGTCCAATTGGGAAAAGTACCCGTACCGGTCCAATTGGGAAAAATTGAGTCGTGAAAACCTAAAAATTGGGAAAAAATCGAGTCGTGAAATCTTTAAATTGGGAAAATCGCGTCGTGAAGTTTGGGTCTTATTGAATACATCATACAGTTCATACTTAATTTAACATACCCATTAAAAGAATCATTTGCAGGCATGCCTTAATGACCATTAAGTAATTAAGTTGAAATAAATAACACAATATTATAAAGAACACACAAAATCAATTACAAGTTGTTTTAATCTCTTGTTAAGCAATGTCTCTGTCTTTCATTTTTTTGAAAATTTCAACAATCTTTGATGTTTGATCATCTATCAGTTGCTGGCATACCTCTCTGCACAGCATCATTAGTGCTGTCAATGTGTCGTGTGATAGACGGTCCCGATTGTTTGTGCAAAGATTGTTCATTAGACTGAACACCCTTTCCACAGAGGCAAGGTTACAAACCGACATAAAACAGTACGCTGGCTGCCTGACAAAAGAACCGGAAACAGTAACGACACTATTGATTGCACGCGCTGAATAATAAAACCCCAAATTAATCGAGCGCGTGGTTACACACAACTATACGATTTTCTTTGTTCGCTCGCCGAAAGTTGGGTTTTGTTATAAAAATTTCGGTCGTTTTGAGAAAAAATTCGGACGTCGATTGGTATTTTTTCAGATGCCGATTTGGGAATTTGGGAATTTTTGCTTGATTGGGAAAGTACCGTTTACCGGTACTTTATAAAGAAGGAGGAAAATCGCTGAAAACCTGGTTTTGTGACAATTTTGTCCCTTGTTTTATTTTAATTAGTTTAAACCTATTTATTGTAGCTAGATTTCATCGAAAGCCATAGGCTTATATAAACGCTCTCGAATCCGTTTCCTGGGACTAGAACCAGTACTTTTGGGGGAGATTAAAGGAACGCTTCCAGTGGGTTCGAACCCGTGACCTCCCTATCGCTAGGCGGACACCATATCCACTACGCCACAGCAATTTTTTATAAAATTTAATTGTTTACGTCTCTTGCAGAAAATAAAAAAGTATAAGGAACTTGCTTCAAAAATAAACCATAACTGATGTGTGTTGCGGTTGTGCATAATTTAAGTTATAAATACAATTAATTGGAATCAAACGTCTTATTTGATTGCTCCCGACCATTTAAAGTAACATTACTACTCAAAACCAAAGAACATTTCATACAATTGTTCGTAAAATAAACTTAACCAATTAAAAATCAGTGTTCCTTATGGCAATTGCTGAAATTTCAACGCCAGATGTGGACTGGTAAAATAGATGTTTGTAGATACAAAATGCTTATTGTGGCCACAAATAAATAAACACAAGCATTTTGTATCTACAAAAATCTATGTAATCATACCATATCTAGCGTTGAAATTTTGGATATTGCTATATGAGGAACACTGATTGTTAAGGTGTTAACTTTATTTTACGAAATACTTATCAAAATTTTTGTTGATTTTGAGCGTTATAGAGACTTTAAATTTGTTCACATTATTTTCTTAACGGCGACTATAACTTAACAGTACCAATATTTAATATATTCAGATCCAATAGATATATAGTTTCTTTCATATTTACGAAATTCGCTATATACCTGCAACACATTTTTCTTTAGTCTTTGTGCATGACAGAATACAATCTAATAAACAACCAGTAGTTGGAAGCAAGATTTTCCATGGGTCACAGAATGTTTTTCAATATTTTTTTTTTGATTTCTGTTTATTTTGGTTGTTATTTAATATTATAATATATGACTTGAATGAAATGAACTGAGAACAAATACATAAATATTAAAAGAAATGTTGTGATTTGGTAGCTCCAAAGTAGTGTGGATTTTGATTTATAACATTTAGAAAGTATATAAAGAATTCGACACCAACCCCCTGCCGCAGTGCCTGACTAAATTCCTGGGGAAATGCCAGTATATATATATATATTATTCGCTTGTTATTCTTGTCTGTTTATCGTTACATTTTAATCAGTGACAATAATCAAATGAAAAATCTCTCCAAAACACCTATCACACCAACACATCCGCATTTTGCACAGCACCTCGAACAACGCTGACAAAGATCACACTCACATACAGAACAATTATTTAAAACGCAACCTTCCCTACGCATAACAAACTTTCACCCATCTCTTTAGTCAACTAAGTCTTTAATACAGACAGCCTCAAGCACTCGACACTCTTAAACGTCTCTCTCTGTCCACTGTCTCCCACTAACGAACGACCATACGGATAGACAACTGCAAGGGACGGGTTCTATATGCTTTTATTTTAGTATATATTTCAATATTTACACACATTATCAAAGCTTTACAATATGTACATAAGTAGACATACATCTATATACGTTTATGCTGACCCAGACAATCGGCCTAATTGACCCAGACACTCCTGAGTTACGGCCCTTGAATCGTCGTAAAATTGGGTTTTGTCTCGTTTACGCTCAATAACTCGAGCATCATCAGATCTTCACCAAACTACATGAAAATGTGTAAGGCAATAACGTCTGGGTCAAGTTTGATAATGGGCCAAATTGACCCAGACATGATAATGGGCAAAATTGACCCAGACACTCCTGAGTTACGACCCTTGAATCATCTTAAAATTGGGGGTTTTCTCGTTCCGCTCAATAACTTGATCAATTGTCATCAGATCTTCACCAAACTTCATGAAAATGTGTAAGGCATAAACATCTGGGTCAAGTTCGATAATCGGTCAAATTGACGTAGACACTCCTGAGTTACGGCCCTTGAATCATCGTAAAATTGTTTTTATGTCCCCCACTATAGTAGTGGAGGACATATTGTTTTTGCCCTGTCTGTTGGTCTGTCTGTTGGTCTGTCTGTTTGCGCCAACTTTAACATTTTGCAATAACTTTTGCTATATTGAAGATAGCAACTTCATATTTGGCATGCATGTGTATCTCATGAAGCTGCACATTTTGAGTGGTGAAAGGTCAAGGTCAAGGTCATCCTTCAAGGACAGAGGTCAAATATATGTGGCCAAAATCGCTCATTTTATGAATACTTTTGCAATATTGAAGATAGCAACTTGATATTTGGCCTGCATGTGTATCTCATGGAGCTGCACATTTTGAGTGGTGAAAGGGCAAGGTCATCATTCAAGGTCAGAGGTCAATTATATGTGGCCAAAATCGCTCATTTTATGAATACTTTTGCAATATTGAAGATAGCAACTTGATATTTGGCATGCATGTGCATCTCATGGAGCTGCTCATTTTGAGGGGTGAAAGGTCAAGGTCATCCTTCAAGGTCAGAGGTCAAATATATGTGGCCCAAATCGCTTATTTTATGAATTCTTTTGCAATATTGAAAATAGCAACTTGATATTTGGCATGCATGTGTATCTCATGGAGCTGCACATTTTGAGTGGTGAAAGGTCAAGGTCATCCTTCACAAGGTCAAGGTCATCCTACAATGTCAAAAATCATATAGGGGGACATTGTGTTTCACAAACACATCTTGTTTTTCTCGTTTCCGCTCAATAACTCGAGCAATTGTCATGAGATCTTCACCAAACTTCATGAAAATGTGTAAGGCAATTACATCTGTGTCAAGTTTGATAATCAGCCAAATTGATCCAGACACTCCTGAGTTACGGCCCTTGAATCATCGTAAAATTGTTTTTTTTTCTCGTTTCCGCTCTATTACTCGAGCAAATTTCATAGGATCTCCGCCACACTTCGTGAAAATTTGTAAGGTAATAATATCTGGGTCAAGTTCTATAATCAGCCAAATTGACGAGGACACTCCTGAGTTACGGCCCTTGAATCATAGAATTTTTTTTCCTTATGTTATGAAGTTGTGCATGTTGGATTGTTATTGTGCTATAACTTTTTTTATGCCCCCGGTAGGGTGGCATATAGCAGTTGCACTGTCCGTCCGTCTGTCTGTCCGTCGCACTTTTGCGTTTAGGTTTCGAAAAATGCTCATAACTTCCTATGTCGCTTCAGATGTAACCTTCATATTTGGTATGCATGTGTATATGGACAAGGCCTTTCCATACGCACACAAATTTTTACCCCTTTGACCTTGAATTTGAACTTAGGGTCCGCGTTTAGGTTTCGAAATCTGCAGTTAGGTTTCGAAAAAGCTTTTTTTTTGGGCATATGTCTTCCGATGGAGACAGCTCTTGTTTATTCCTGTAAATAGAGTTCATGCATAAAGAGAGTAAAATCTGATTGATTTATACAATAACACAATAGCGCAAACTTAAACATGAGGCATGCTTACCCCACAGCCAGCAGCATGTGTCATTCCGGGACTCCAAGCTGACGAGGATCCTTCAGAACGCTCTGGGGGGCAACAGCAAGACGGTCATTATCTGTACGATCACACCGGCACACATTGAAGAGTCTGACAGCACGCTCAAGGTGACTGTTATAATTACTTGAGCTTGAAAGATGTTAATAAGCTATTAACACCTTTCAGTGCGGGAACCGAATTTTAAAGGCCTTTGCAAACAGTTTGGATCCAGATGAGACGCCACAGAACGCGGCGTCTCATCTGGATCCAAACTGTTTGCTATTCTGATAGTATTCTTTGAACAAAATTAAGAAAATGCTTATTTTACAAATTCAGCAGACAACATTTTAGCAGAAGACAAATTTCCCAGCATGCAAAGGGTTAACACCTTTCTGTTTAATTTCATACTTACCAAGTTTTACCCTACTGATGCGACGATATATAAGTCATATTCCATGTAAATATTATTCCTTGACCATTTTCTGCCCAGAAGCAAATTGAAAATTTCTATATGCAGCCATCATACATTCAAACCAGCGTGGGAGTTACTCGTATATGGTTTTATTCTGTTTTATGCCTTAGAGGCGAAAATGAGGCCTTTAAAACATGAAGCTAAGAAATACCTTAAATTTAATTATATTTGATTTTCTAAGGTTCAACAGATGTGTGAAAGTGCATAAAGGATTAAAGTGTATTTAATGAGTCTTAAATCTTGTCTGTGTAGTTTGCCTCAAGGGCCAAGAACATCAAGAACAAGCCTACGGTGAATGAAGTAATGAGTGATGCAGCCATGCTGAAGCAGTATCGACGCAAGATTCAGAAACTGGAGGAGCAGATCAGCAAGGTTGCGTATTGAATGAGCCGTGCTTGAGGAAAACTGGGCTTAATTCATGCACATAAAGGGTCGTCCCAGATTATTATGTCTGCACAGGCTAATCAGGGGCGACTCTGTATATTATGAACTTTTTTGTTCAAAGGAAGTTTCTTCTAAAGGAAAATTCAGTGAAGAAGGAAAGTGTTATCCCTGATGAGTCTATGCATACTGCGCAGGCTAATCTGGGACGATATTTTAATGACAGGTTTTTAGCGCAGTTTTCCCAGAACAAGGCTTAAATAGAAATTAAATTGTGTGGTATTTTATTTGAAAACGAACTTTTGTGATTCTGACATATACTTTACAGTGTTCTTTTACCTCTGGGTGCCAAAAAAAGTCAGTGTATGTATAAATATATATAAAGCTCCAGTAAGTGCCCAGGATGCAACAAATTTACATGGAACGCATTTTTTATATTTCCACTAAAATGGAAGATCAAAAAATTAAATCTGATTGTCTAATCATGAAATTACAGTAAAACTTCTAAAACCCAAGGTCTCATCGGTATAACAGAATTGCAAAGGTATCAAAGGTTTTGAGTTATCAGTGTGTCAATTTTGAGAAATATTTGTTGTACAATTTTACCACCACAGTACTTTCTGAATATCATCAAACTACTTACAAAGTTCAATTTTGATTATATATTGTTACTAAAAAGTGTAAGCTCATTACAACTGCAAAGTTTACAGCATCATTTAATGTTTGAAAGCAAATACCAATATTTATGCAGTCTGCAAAATTAAGGTTTTTGGCTTCATAGCTTGTGAGGCTATAGAAATTCGACATTTCATAGCCGTATTCAATTTTTTATCTCCAGCTCTAAGAACTAATTGTTACACTGCCTTGTAGCATTACCAGTTAAGTTGATCAGAAATGTTACCAGCGATTTTTTTTTGCGCAATAGGGAAAAGTATTGGTACCAGCCTAATTGGGAAAAATGTGTGCGAAAAATCCTGAAATTGGGATAATTGGAATTGTAAATTCTTCAAATTGGGAAATGGGTGTATTTAATTTTTTGATTCAGAATACTTTAAAATTGATAACTAAGTGTTGAAAATTTGATCATTTTATATTTACTTCGGTTCAAGCCATAAACTGCATAGGAAAACTAACTTTATGCTGCATTTTATTTATTTTTTTGCAGCAATAGGAAAATTTGTTGTGTTTTCCTAACTGGAAAAGTGCAGTTTTCTCGTACTTCATAAAGAAGGAAAACAAATCGCAGGTTACATTATTTGTAAACCACAAGCTAGAGTTTCCTATTGCTGAGAATGAACCTACTGAAATTAATTTTTGTTGTCAGATCAAGGATGGAGACATCGAGCTGGAGAAGGCTGAGCTGGAGAAACGTCTTCAGGAGAAGGAGGAATATCAGCGCCAGCAGACAGAGATCATCTCCAAGCTGCAGACCATGATTGTCACCTCTGGTAGCTCCAACAGGACCTCAGAAATCAAACCAGTAAGGCTGGCTGCGCATATTGAAGTCTCTTTTTGTAAATATTGTCGGAATGCATGTGCGTAAAGAGTTTACCCAGATTAGCCTTAGCAGTCCATACAGGCTAATCAAGGACAATACGTTCTGCTTTATCTAGTTTCTTTAAAGGACGTCTCATCTTAACAAAAATCTAGTCTAAGCAGGAAGTGTCCTCCCTGACTAGCCTGCACATGCTTATCAGGGATGACACTTTTGGCACATGCATTAATTGCAATTTTCCATAATGTGCCCCTTTTTTTGAAGTACCTAATCATTAATTTACTGCAGGGCCATCACACTAGGTCCGCAGCCCTTAGGAGGGGGAATTTTCGCGGCGTTTCCCTTTTTGGGGGATTTTTTTACTTACTCTCTCATTATTTCATTTGTACATGTTTGCACTATATTCATTGCATTTTTCATAATTTAGTATGTTTGAAAAGATTTAATTGAAATAGAATTGAGATATAATAATCATGAGACACATCTTTCTATTAAAAAAAAAAAAAAAAAAATTTTTTTTTTTTTTTTTTTTAAGGGGAATTTTTGCCCCCAAAAGGGGAAAAAAGTATACTTTTCAGGTGGGGGACTGCTGCCGAAATTCGGCGGCAGATTTGATAGATTGAGGGCCCTGTACTGAAATCATCTTAGTGACATCTAATTGTTTTCTACCTAGTTTGTTCAAATTATGCCCCTGGGGACAAATTTGACCCTGCCCTGGGGGTCACAAAAATGAACATATGCTTAAATAAGGCCTATTTTGTGTAAACTTTACAAATCTTCTTGTTCATAATTAAAGAGCCTAGGGCTACTAAATTTGGTGTGTAGTTAGATCTCATAGTCATCTACCTAATTTGTTCAAATTATTCCAATGAGCTCAAATTTGACCTTGCCCCGAGGGTCACAAAACTGAACATATGACGTTTACCAGGGGAGATTACTGCGGCCGTGTGTCTGTGACCAACAACAACAACAACATCTTGTAAACATGAGTTAAAACCCTGTCATTTAGTGCCATTTTAGATCAGATGGTGACTGCTTACAAAGGAATTGAAGGAAGAAAAAGTTTTATGAATGTTTTTCTTATAAACTGAAAAAAGTCGGGTTTTATTTAAATATGTCGAAAGTGAACATATATCTGGATAAAAATATTTCGGATGACATGTTAATTTCATGTCTTTTTTGTAGTGTTTAAACCAGTATAATAATATCTTATTGATTTTTAAAACACAACTTCCATGAACATAATTATTTAAAGAAAAGTCAATATATGATACTGCATGGTTAACTCAAACTTTGTATCCAAGAGAAGGTGTTGGAATTAATGAAGTGCAATGTTCTGAACTATCGTATATGCTGCTTTTTAATAACTAATGATTCATTGTTTCATTTGTGAATCGTGACTCATGAATTGTGGATATGATTGTCAATTGCTCAACGATCCATAGATCCATATATTTCTGACAATTTATAATTTTCTTAAAATAAGTTATGAATTGATCTTAGAAGTCAAATGTATTACTTAATTATATACATTTATAAATATAAAGAAATACTCTTTAGATTATCATAATATTCTCAGGCCTTTTGGTCTTAGGGATGTGTGGGTTGGTAATTATATTTTGAGATTATTCTTTACAAAGAAAGATGCTACTATTGTATTTGTTATAAATGTGTGAAAGGCTCTTAGAAGGAACCAGAGATTATTAACCCTTTACCAAACACTAACAGGATTTTACGGGTTTGTAGCTGACAACTTTATAAATAATTGTGATAAAAGGAGAAATTGCTCAAGATGAGCAATTTATCCTTTTATCACAATTATTTCTACCCTACATGATCATTTCCCTCATATTCCATTACAATTTAATTGTCGTCTGCAACCTCTTTCAAATTGAGAAAGTCCAAAATGTGTCGTTTGGTAAACGGTTAAGGCATTTTGATTCCTATGGGTCTTGTGAAGCTGTTTCAAATCAAATGCCTAGATTTGATCTTCAGCATCTAAAAATATGTGAAATAGAAAGAACGACAATATCTTTTGGCGAGATAAATGTACCTACGTTATAAGCAAAGGACCTGTGCACCAATTCCCGGACTTTTTAGTCTGTTTAGTTAACACGGTAGTAACTTTTTCCATATATAAAAATGCTCACCCTTCCAACATTAAGCGCCCAGTGGGACAAGGGATAGAAAGAGAAAGTCACATGCTTTTTAGTAACTTTTTCCATATATAAAAAAGCTCACCCTTCCAACTTTTAAGCACCCAGTGGAACGAGGGATAGAAAGAGAAAGTCACATGCTTGAGTACATTTCAACCCATGCGCATTGCACGTTTTTTTCGCATAAAAAAAACAGTGGAGCGATACAGGGCCATTATGGCCCTCTTGTTTAATTAAATGCAAAATAAAAAATATAGAAATTTCCTAATGCAGTTCTATTGGATGAACCATATTAAATATATTACTGAAACATTTATTCTCAAATTCAAAGCTTTTGTAAGCAAAAAATAAAATACACAACAGTTTCCCAATTTTAGTCAACATGACATGATTTTCTATAAAGCAAATGGCCCTGACCTCATTCCTAATATTGTTGGGGAAAAACTCTGGTTTATTTAAGTTCTACATTTTTTATTTACATAAATCATCTCAAAACTGCTTGACTACCATCATTGCCTGCACCTCCAACTGTACATAGGAAATAAAACCGGTTAAGCAGATGTATGTAATCTATAAATTGACTAGACCGACTTAAAAACAAAGTGATGTTCATACTGTCAAGGTACAAGGAAAAAACTAAAAAATTGCCTTTGAATGGAATCAAGGTTACAAAAGATTTACTTAATTTGCATGGGAGATAAAACACCTGAATATGAGTCTATCTCAGCAAAAATGGGTCTTAAGGAATTATGAAAAGTGTTGTCCCACATGCTAATCAGTTAAGACACTTTCCACTTTTGTGGTGTTTTTTGTTTAAAGGAAGTCTCTTCTTAGCCCAAATCCAGTTTAGCAGAAAAGTTTTCTCCCTGATTTGCCTGTGTGGACTGCACAGGCTAATCAGGGTTGACACTACGCACATGCATTAAACCCTTTCTTCGCAGATTAAATCTCATATGCAATAAGATGTTAAACTATGGATGTATTAATGTACTGTTACTTCTCAGGCTCGAAAGACACGCCGTGAAACCTGGTGTCCAGGAAAGGCCAAGCGTGAATTGGAAGGTAGTTATCTTGAATTATTTTATCGCTGTCATTGTTAACCCTTTCCCACTCAGAAGCAAGGTAAAAATGGCTATGTGCAAACAGCATAAAACCAGCCTGTGAGTAACTCGCAGTTTGTTCAGGTTTTATGCTGTTTGCAGCTCATCAGTATCTTATCCTGGGAAATGAAACCTTTAAAACTTGGATCTAGTAAGAAAGGTTTTTAATTAAATTTTACTTTCTTAGGGACTACGAATGCATCAATATATGTTTCTAAGCGATAAAAAGTTAAGCTCCATTGAGTCTATGATCTTCATGTAAAAATGTTAAGTTAGACTGAAGAAGATTCTCCTGGTATGAACCTAGATGTTTATTTTCAAAACTGCAAAATAAGTCAAAAGTTCTGTTGAAAAAAAAAATGCACCATATAGCAGGGAGGGGGCTGTCCCATAGCTTATCTGGCAAAAACAAAATACCAAAGCATCTGCATAAGTATAAGTTTTCAGGAATTACTGGATGAGTGTTTTTGCCCAGAGAATTTTATTTAAGAGTGGTATCTGGTCGGCCTTGTCAACTTACTCTCCAGTATCCAATGCAAGGCTTGTTTCTATCTGAAATTAAACTTTCAGTCACTAGTGCTTTCATTTTATTGGATGCATTATCTTGGAAATAAACGTTTTTGGAATTTGATGTATCTTACATACTCCAGTCTTTAACCCTTTCCAACTCAAAAGCAAAGTGAAAATGGCTATGTACAAACAGCATAAAACCAGAACAGCATATGAGTAACTGGCAGTCTGTCCAGGTTTTATCCTGTTTGCTGCAGTATCTAAGGGTTGGAAATGAAGCCTTTAAATCTTGAATCTTGTATAAAAAAAAGGCCTTTAATTTAAATAAACTTTCTAAGTGACTACAAATAGGTGAAAATACGTATCTATGTGTGAAAAGGGTTAATAGCTGAATAGCTTGAGATTTTGTATGTGAGTAGCAGAATTAGCTGGGGATTGCATCTGGAGCCAGTTGAAACAAGGTCCAAGTAAATAACTACACCTCCAAAACATAGTTTGGTGACTTAGCCACCTTTATTGTACATTAATTGAGCGTTCATCTGGGAAAACTTGGCTTTATGCATGTGTTTGATGTGTCTTCCCAGATAAGACTGTGTAGTCCACACTGGCTAATCAGGGCGAAACTTTCTGTCTCATCTGGATTTTCATTAATTATAGAACTTCCATATACAAGTAATTACAGAAAAAGCAGAAAGTATTGTTCCAGATAAGCCTGTGCAGACTGTACAGGCTAATGTGGAATGACAGTACGCACATGCATAAAGTCCAGTTTACCTAGAGAAGGGTCAATCAAAGACCGCTGTTTTAACAAAGTTTAAACGTCTTGTTCACAGGCATGTCCGATATATCATCGCTGAGGCTGATGAAAAAGCCCCGTATTGCACCCCTGCCCAACTCCCTGCAAGAGACAGTGTTTGAGGAGGAGGAGTCATTCCAGCTACTGGAAAATATCAGCATGCCGAGCCAGTCCCCGCCCTTCCCTGGGCGACAAAACTCCGGCACCAATATGGCTGACGTGACCATCGAGACCAACCCCTCCACCATGGAGCTTTTTAAATTGTGAGTGCCTGGGAAGGGCGTATTTTATGCCCCTTCATTATGAGGGGATGGTGGGGGTATGGATTAGCCCGCATGTCAATTTGGGTGCCTCCATATATTAGTTTGGATATTTTTTGCACAACCAGAATGTTAAACCTTTGTTGCCTGTTACTCCAAACAAACAAAAATTGCTGCTAGAGGTTTAAAATTTTAGAGACAAATTAACCAGCTTGAAACTTTTGCATCTCAATTTTTAAACAGGTTTTTATGACATTAATGGTGTTTTCAGACAAAAGCAGAATTTATGTTCTTTCTTCACTTGTTATCAGGCATCATTAGCAGGGTAGGTATCCCACATGACAATTTTGCTAAAAAGGGGTTTCTGAAAATGGTGCAGCCCGCCGCTTCAGGTGAGTTTTCTTGGTATTTTATTGTATAATACTTAATAAAATACAGAATGCTATGTATAAGAGCCGTGCCATATGAAAAACACATGATCGGCGACACCTTATGTTGCTGATTAATGCCCATCTTGCTCAGAAAATGAAACCGTGTGTCTGAGTCACAGAAAATATTGCCGATAAACAGGGGTCACAGAGCATTATTTTTTCAAAATACATGTATTTATGGTTGATCAAGACAGACTCATGGCTGTTGCACAATAACACATCGACAAATATGACTAGCCAAAATATTCTCCAGAAGAAATTCATGATGTATGAATTGTTTTATTGCTCCGATCCGAAAATGATAAGTAATGGGTCATGCAGATAAACTTGCTAAGATGGGGTCACATTTTGACCAACATATATTAGCAATGTCATGACGCGTTTAAAAAAACTAATGGATACCTCTTTGGTCGCACTGACTTGATTATCATTCCTTTTCTCTTCTAAGACTGTCCAGACTGTGCTGGAAGAGGCAAATAGCTGCCCAGTAACATAGCCTTCATTCCTAAAGCATGCTTATCGTGGTTCTATCTGGTAAACTGTACTTGTCCAACTAGTAAAGATAATGCCATCATAATACAGCAACGTTGTATTGTGGTTTATCCCTTAACATGACGGATAAGGCGCGACACCGTTTGCTATATAGAATCAACTTAAACATATTCTATATAGCACTTGAATAAACTTTTGGTCTTGGAACATAGAAACTCTTCCAAGATAGCGTTTCAGTAAACATCAACTAGAAAACCATTCACAATATACATTTTACCATAGAACAAAGCAAAACTTTTCGAAATAGCAATTCAATTGACATCTGACCATTTACCATTTTTCAAGCAAAACTATGGAGGTCGTATTTTCTATTTAACTTTGGCCACTTTGTCGCTGTTCAGTTAAAAGTTTGTTTCTCATTCATTGAAATCAAGAAGATACGACGTTTTGCTGAACAACGACAATATACAAAACAAGAACATTGGCGATACACTATTAGACAAGAAATCTCTTTAAATTCTCACATTTGTATAAATTAATTGAGCAGGCGCCACAAAATAGCGATACGATACCTTAACAGAAAAGCAACTCAAATCGAGGTTACAGAACAGTGTGTAAACACAAACACAAGATGAAAGTGCAATAGAAAGAAATTCACTTGATTTCCGAAGATGTATGACGTAATCTTTGCGAACACTTGTGAAAATACATATGACAAATAGAGTTAGGCAAAATGATCACACATGTATCTGAATATACAGTCAATCTTGTGCTTGCGACCACTTGATTTAAGCGACTTTTGTTCATGCGACCACTTTAAACCCAGCACAAGCGTTTTAACTATTTTCATATTGTATTAAGCGACTTTCGTCTTACGCGACCAGCGACCGCTGATTTTAGTGTATTTTGATGCCCGAGTCTTGAATTAAGCGATCGCTTTAAGGTAAAAGTGGTTAATCTGTTGACCGTTCAGGGATAAATCAGTGTTGATTGTTTATCTAAGCTGACTGGGTATCAATTTTTGGTGTACAGTGAGGTATTGCCAACAGTCTACGTGTTAAAGAGTTTACTATCTGGGACGTTAAGTGACAAATTTAATCGCTGATTTTATTGCAGAAACAATGCGCCGACGTGACAAACATTTTCACAGTGTTCTTATAAAATAAAATAATAATCGGTAACATGTAGCGAAATCTGTTCATTAAAAAATGTAATTGTTTTTATGCTAATTAGTTTGTGTTAGCAAATTTTCCAATCAGGCGTGTTAATTTAGTTTTCAATATAGGTGTTTAATTTATTTCCCTATGTACCACAATCGAGTCAGATATATATAAGCTTACATGCAGAAATTAAAATGTCACAACGGAAAGTATTAACGTTAAATGAGAAAATTCGGGTATTGGAAGTGTCAAAGAGTAAAAGTGCACGTAAATTTAATCGCGAATGAGTTTGGAGTCGGAAAAACCCATTCTCTGTGCAAACCATTTACATTGTATTTAGAATTAGAGAGAACAACTACAACTTATTTTAAGTAAAAAATTGTTTTATTCATTTTATTAGCTCATCTATTTTTTGAAAAAAAATTATGAGCTATTGTCATCACCTTGGCGTCGGCGTTGGCGTCGGCGTCCGGTTAAGTTTTGCATTTAGGTCCACTTTTCTCAGAAAGTATCAATGCTATTGCATTCAAACTTGGTACACTTACTAACTATCATGAGGGGACTGGGCAGGCAAAGTTAGATAACTCTGGCGTGCATTTTGACAGAATTATGTGCCCTTTTTATACTTAAAAAATTGAAAATTTTGGTTAAGTTTTGCGTTTAGTTCCACTTTTCTCAGTAAGTATCAATGCTATTGCATTCAAACTTGGTACACTTACTTACTATCATGAGGGGACTGGGCAGGCAAAGTTAGATAACTCTGGCATGCATTTTGACAGAATTATGTGCCCTTTTTATACTTAGAAAATTGACAATTTTGGTTAAGTTTTGTGTTTAGGTCCATTTTATTCCTAAAGCATCAAAGCTATTGCTTTCATACTTGCAACACTAACTATCATAAGGGGACTGTGCAGGCAAAGTAATGTAACTCTGACTGGCATTTTGACAGAATTATGTGCCCTTTTTATACTTAGAAAGTTGAAAATTTGATTAAGTTTTGTGTTTAGGTCCACTTTATTCCTACAGTATCAAAGCTATTGCTTTCATACTTGCAAGATTTATGAACTATCATAAGGGGACTGTGCAGGCAAAGTTATGTAACTCTGACTGGCATTTGGACGGAATTATGGGCCCTTTATACTTAGAAAATTGAAAATTTGGTTAAGATTTGTGTTTTGGTCCACTTTACCCCTAAAGTATCATAGATATTGCTTTCATACTTGGAACACTCACAAACTATCATAAGGGTACAGTAAAAGGACAAGTTGCATAACTCTGGTTGTCATTGTTACGGAATTATGGCCCTTTTTTGACTTAGTAACTTTTAATATATGGTTAAATTTTGTGTTTCGATCCACTCGAAGTATCAAGGCTATTGCTTTCAAACTTCAAATACTTACATGCTATCATGAGGTTACTGTACCTGGCAACTTGAATTTTACTTTGACCTTTGAATGGCCTTGACTCTCAAGGTCAAATTATAAAATTTTGCTAAAATTGCCATAACTTCTTTATTTATGATTAGATTTGATTGATACTTTGATGAAACTACTCTTACCTGACATACCACAATAGACTTCACCCAAACCATCCCCCCTGCCCACCCCCCCCCTCCCCCCCTCCCCCCCCCCCTTATTTTTTTTTATTTATTTTTTTTTAAGATCATCTCACAAATGACCACCACACCCTCAAACTATACCCCCACCCCACCCCCCACCCCAATTTTTTTTTTGATTTTTTTTTTTTTTTTTTTAAGATCATCTCACAAATTATCACCACACCCTCACACTATACCCCCCCCCCCCCATTATTTTTTTAAACGGTTATGTTTGAAATACCGTCCAACCATCGCACCCAAACCCCCCCCCCCCCCCCCCCCCCCCGATTTTTTCTTTTTTTTTTTTTTTTTTTTTTTTTTTCGCTTTTTTGGAAGATAATGTAATAAATGTCCACAACCCCACACTATACACCCCTCTTCACTCCACTCCTCCCTCCTTTGTTATTGAAAATGAGAGTCCCTTCACCTTTAAAAAGAAAATAGATGAGCGGTCTGCACCCGCAAGGCGGTGCTCTTGTTTATATTTAGATTCATTTGATTACAAAAGCAGAAATCGCTGTGTCAAAATGAGATAATCCGATATCTAGATTTAAAATCAAAGGTCCGCATTCATCACAAATGGCCTTTTTTTATTTAAAGACCATTTTATTAAGAGACCTCTTTTGGTTGCTCCCTTTAGTGGTCTCTAAATACAAGATTGACTGTACGTTATACTGTATTTGTTTCTCTGCTTTGGATCTAGGTGTCGATATGTTCAAGTAGGATGATTAAATGTATATCATGTCTTTTCCCCTTCGAATTGGAGCTTAATCATGCAATCTTCAACTAGGCTGTAGACCCTAGCGAGAGCAACTGCTCTGCTTATCTTAGGGGTTGATAGCATTTCATGTACCTGACTGACGAAAACTCTTAATTATGCTTAAAAAAGAGTGTGTGTTTTCCAAATAAATAGAACTAGTTAGATCTAATTACATCAGTGTACCGAGTCTCAATTTAAAATCCTCGATAGTGTGAGAAATCATTTTAAGTGCAAAACTGACTATTATTGCGATTGACTAAATGTATTAAAAGTTGCTATCAATGCTAGATTACTATAAAATACATGTCACTGAATTCAAAAAAGGGAAAAAAATGCCATTGTTATGTACTTATGACATTGTTATTGTACAATTCAAATATCTCAGAAAATGACGAAAACACAGCTTCATCAAGCATAATATTATACATGTTCTAGTGAAGAAGAGTTTGTGTGTAGCTGTTTATCAAATTTTCGTATCACTTTCTTTCCCCACCTCCTCTTCTGTCAGGGGCATATTTGAGACAGTGAGCAATGGCCTGGCATATATTCTGCTCCGTATTTGGTAACGGAGAACTCTCGCTGAAAAACAATATAATAATCGTTAATATTCAAATGAATTAAATGTACCTGATTGTGTAAACATGTACATCAATAAAAGACAATATGATATCAAGTGTTTCTACCCATGTTCATTGACTGGTGCATATGAACAAGAGATATAGAAATCCGCATCAGCAGCGTGTCGCTGGGTAGTGTTTCATGTTCATTCAAAATCAAGATTAATAAACATCCATCCATTGCTTTTATCATTGTAATTTGTAACATCTCTTTTCACATCGTGCAAATGGACTTTGTTTTTGCCAGAAAATGACAAATAACCGAATTTAATATGGCTACATTAAACATTTCTACTCCCTGCAAATGGAAAGTGCTTTAAGTTTCTACGATCTTCTGAAGTATTGAGCCAACTGTATATAATAGAACGACAAAGACCGAGCGCTGCTTATTTAGGTGGGTGGGGAACAAAAACAAGGCTTGAGAATTGATCGACGTGCAGTTAAAGTTTAAACATTTCAAGCTTTTCATGCAAGCACAAATCAATCTAATTAACGTATTACCTGTTACTTATTTGAAGTAGTACAACTTTGCTGTAAAATGTTGTACGGGTAACGGTAGGTGTGAAAGGGAGTCATTTTGCACTTTGTAATTGGCAGATGTTATTCAGTAATATGTGCCACGACTTGTTAAGACGCTAATTTACATTTGAGACACTAATTGACACATGAGAACGTGAAGATATGCAATTGCATTTTGTGTGTATAAATATAGAACGTTCGACAGTGGTGTACCTCAACAACTGTATCCCTGTCTCCCATGCGAAATTCAAATTTACTGGTAATGCCCATGCTTTCCCCGAGGAAAAATCACGATGTACACTAATTCTTATTTTCTCACGTTTTTCACGAAATGCACGTGGACTGTTAATCTTTTGCTAGAAAATTACAAAATTGTCAGAAAAGTATAGTGCTATGCAACCCATGCTCCTTATCATTATGACGCTTCCAATTTTGAATGCTTAATTTAGCTTTCCAATGCCCCGGATTATTGGATTGTGCAATAGAAAATGGCTGCCATTTTCGGTCCGATTTGGTGGTTTTATTGTCTTTAAATATTTTTTTCTCCATTTTTGCATTTAAAAAACAGCCTGCGCGCTAAACACGTGAGCGCGCTATACGTGGAAACCTACGGTATTTGCTTAAATCGTGAAGAGCTGTATTTGAAAATGTATGGCAAAAATGTCGTCGCCTGTTTGAAATCCCACACGTTTGTGCTTGCGCGAGCAAACATATTCTCAAAATAGATTCTAAGATCTGTAACTTTGTGCACGTTCGATGATAATCGGTAGATGAATAACCTTCCATAACTTTGAAATAGCACCAATGATTTAAGTAATTTTTCGTTTTATACCAGTTTTATTTATAATTGATTATGAATATACAGTATCTGCAAATACCGACTGAAAAACCATTCTGACAGCTTTTTACGACGTCTAAGTTACCTCGCGACGAGAATCCAATGGTAAACTGACGTCTAGCCGACGTCATGTGTTTGCTGGGAGGGCATATTTCAAATTTCCTGTCACAGACAATCACTAAAACTTAAAGTATGAGTTAGAGTTTGGAGTCTTTAGCATTATTTTTAGACTGAACAATATAAGTGAATATATCCCTGACTTTAGATGAGAATTGGTACAGATGTTTTAATGAATATGGCATCTTGAATATATATGTGTGTGTGCACTTCAAATAATTGTGGATCACTCAGTTGATTCATTTTATTCAATATAACATACGTCCTCTCCTTGAGGTATAATCGGGTATTAAGTTAAAGTTGTATTTGATGAATCCTAGATATTACATAATTAAATATATTATATTTTCATAAAGTGATGGGGAAAAAATAATACAACGAATTCCAGCTTACAGAGAAATATGTGTACGTGGTGGGCTCTTCCTGCATGACAGTTTGTTTAATAGTTGATTGATACTGTAGCAAATTTTTCTCCTAAAACATATGACCCCATCTTAGCAAGTTTGTCCGCGTGACCCATTACTTATCATTTTCGGATCGGAGCGATAAAACACTTCATACATCATGAATTTCTTCTGGAGAATATTTTGGCTAGTCATAGTCGATGTGTTATTGTGCAACAGCCATGAGTCTGTCTTGATCAACCATAAATACATGTATTTTGAAAAAATAATGCTCTGTGACCCCTGTTTATCGGCAATATTTTCTGTGACTCAGACACACGGTTTCATTTTCTGAGCAAGATGGGCATTAATCAGCAACATAAGGTGTCGCTGATCATGTGCTTTTCATATGGCACGGCTCTTATACATAGCATTCTGTATTTCATTAAGTATTATACAATAAAATACCAAGAAAACTCACCTGAAGCGACGGGCTGCGCGATTTTCCAGAACCCCTTTTTAGCAAAATTGTCACGTGGGATACCTACCCTGATTGGCTCAAAATACATTTTTTCCAAAGTTCAGAATGTTGTTAAGTTTTTCCCCAAAAATGAAGAAACTACAGGCCTGAATACAATCAGCAAACAATAAATCTGTACACAGTTTAACAAATTAAACCACAAACACTAATTCAATTAATTCATGAATTTACATTATTTTAAGTTTCACAATCAGCAGTACCACTGCAGGTGTAATTTCCTCAATTTGATTTTTATGCCTCCGGTAGGGTGGCATATAGCAGTTGAACTGTCCGTCAGTCTGTGTGTCTGTCCGAAAACTTTAACATTGGCCGTAACTGTTGCAATATTGAAGTTAGCAACTTGATATTTGGCATATAACAAGGCCAACAAAATGCTACAAAACCAAACAATTATTTTACGAGTTGTCTGCATGATATTACTGCAGGTATTGACTGCCTACGACTGCTGTCTCTCATTCATAGTGTGCGCTCTCATTGGCCAATATTGACTTTTTAACATAATGACCCTCTGCCTTTAAGTTGCATAAAGAGATACATGTTATTGACAAACAATCCTAAATCGGCTCCCAAAATTTTTGGGTGAAGTGGATATTTCTTTGATCTTTAAAAAATTCTCATGGATATTGAGCGCGCGAATTTTCTCACACATGCTGGAAATGTGCACAATCTTTGGAAAAATAGTGCGAATTGTGCAATTGAATGGACACCTTCCACTACCTCTGCTCTGGATTTTCACTTCAAAGAGACTTCCGATTAACTGAAAATTCCATAAACTTGGATAGTGCTGTCCCTGATTAGCCTGTGCAGACTGCACAGGGCAAGGTGGGACAACCGCTTACAGACGTGCATTAAGCCCCATTTTCACATGTGTTTCAGACAGGACAAGTACGAGGAGCTCCTTGATGAGTACGCCAAGAAGGAGAAGGACATGGAAGACATGAAGGAGTTCCATGAGTTAGAGAGGCAGTGCAATATTGAGGAGATGGACAAGATGAAAAAGGTCAGGGCTGCACGGCTTACCATGTATTGTGTAACGTTTTTATTTTAAAAGCTTTAAGAGAATCCAAGGGCATTCTCATGCTTCTATTCCTTCTTAAAGCTCGTTTTTATCCCCCCCCCCCCCCTTGAGAAAATGGAGATGATTACAAAAATCGGGTCAGTTTCTTACTATGCTTAGTCTTATAATTTTCTGTGCAAAATAGGCAAACGTTTTATTCATTTATAAAACTCTGAGTTTCTCTTACTTTACTTAAGTTATGCTTTTTGTAGGATCTTCATACGAAGGAATGCATGCTGTCTGGGCTGCCTTGGCTTGAAGAAGAGCTTATGAAAACTCAGATGGAGCGTAACAAGCTGCGAGAGAACTTGGAGCAGCTCAATCGACAGCTGAACTCAGCAAACGATGGGTCAGGATTTACCATGAAAGCAAAACAACTTGATGATTCAGAGGCTAAGTGTGCTAACCTGAATTCTGAACTTGAAATTCAAAGGTCGAAGTATGAGTTTCACATAGAAAAACTGAAGAGGCAAGTGGAGGAATACATGATGCTATTAGAAGAGAAAGGCGTAACTCAGGATGTTCTTAAGAATAGAATATCAGTGGATTATTCTGAATCTGAACTGCAAGTTTCAAAGAATACAGAGGATGAGGTCATTGAACAGGTTAAGAATAGTCATGAAGAAGAGGTGACAGATTTAAGGAATGAAATTGATTTGCTAATGATTAGCCTTGAAAAAGAGAAACATGTGGGACTAGAGCTGCAGAAACGTTTTGATGAGGAGTTTCAGCAGCAGAAAATGAACTACCAGAAAGATCTTGGAGAGCTCAAAGAAGAAATTGAAATTTATCAGCAGCTTCTATCTGAAGAGAAAGCTAAAACAGAAAAAAATCAGACTGCGGATTCTAATTTAGAGTATGAAAAAATAGAAGTTATTGAGCTCAAAAGTTATCATGAAGAAGTATTGGCAAAGTACAGGGAAGAAATTGAAATGTATCGGCAACTTCTATCAGAAGAGAAAGCCAAAACGGAATCGAATCTGATTGCTGAATCTAATTTAGAGTTAGAAGCTAAAGAAGTTACTGAGCTTAAAAATAAACATGATGAAGAGTTGGCAATTTACAGAGAAGAAATTGATGCACTGAAAACTAAATGTGAAGATTACAGAATGCATTTGGAAAATGTTGATGGTAAGAAGATTGAAACCTCTGACATGTACACACAGAATACTGTTCATGAAATGAAATTAAAGCATGAGGAAGAATTGGCAAAGTATAGAGAAGAAAAAAGTGCTTTGAAACTCGAATATGAAGCATATGGACTGCAATTAGAGAAAGAGGCCAAAGAAAAACTTGATTCTCTTAGAGCTTGCACACAAGATGAGTTAAATGAAATTCAGTCAAAATATGATACTCTGGTAATAGAGTTGGCTCAGTACAAAGAAGAAATTTGTGTTTTGAAGAAAGAAATTGAAGATTACAGAACACAGCTTAAACAAGTAGATCATGAGAAAATTGACACTCGAAATTCCTTTGCTTATGATGACTTTAATGAAATTAAGTCTAGGTATGAAATTGAGATTGCGAATTACAGGGAAGAAATAAGTGTTTTGAAGAAAGAAGTTGAAGATTACAGAACACAGCTTGAAAAAGTGGATAATGAGAAAATTGACACTCAAAATTCCTTATCTCATGATCAGTTAAATGAAATTAAGTCTAGGTATGACATTGAGGTGGCTAATTACAAGGAAGAAATCAATGATTTGAAGCAAGAAGTTGAAGACTACAGGACACAACTGGAAATGATTAATAGTGAAAAACTTGAGACTTCAAAAACCTTCACACAAGAAGAGTTAAATGAAATCCAGTTGAAATATGAGATCCAAATTCAAGACTTGAAAGCAAACCTTGAGTGCCATGTAGCATCTAAATCTGAGGCTAAAAAAGATCGGCATGTAAGTTTTAACTTAGATTCGGAGATCGATGAACAGAAAAAAGTTATAAAACAGTTAACAAAAGAAAGAGATATGTATGTCAATTTAGTTGAAGAGCTTACTGAGAAGCAAGGCAGCGATAAACAGAATATATTAGAAATAGCTAGCCTAAAGAAGCAGCTTGAGTATAAAAATAAAGACAAACCCAAAAATGAATCGAAAGGTGAAAAAAGACTGGCAGAATTGATGTCTGAATTTGATGAAATGAAGGCCAATTATGAAAATGAGATTGAACTTCTTAAAGGTCAGGTGAAAGAGGAAAAAATAAATGATGACAATACCAGACAACAGGTTGAGGAGTTAAAATTACAGCTCAAAGAATTGAAAGTTGGATATGAGTTAGAGCTTGAACGACTGAAGGCAGAAATTGATTGTTCTAAGATGTCTTCAAAAAATAATGAAGAGCCAGCTGAATTGGGCTCACTTCAGCATGAGATGCTACACTCAGAGCTTGATGATATTAAAGAAAAGTATGAAATGGAAGTAGGTGACCTTAAAGAACAGTTGGCAAGTGCTTTGAAAGGTGGAGAGAAGGAAGAAAATATGCAAGATAGTTTAGAAATGGAAATGCTGAAGTCTGAATTGTATGAACTTAAGGAGAGATATATTCAAGAGACTGCTGATTTGAAGGCTGAACTTGAGCTTATACAGTCTTCCAATGTGGCAGCAGCTGACATTCAAGCTGAATTGATTGTTTTGAAGGACAATTACATGAGAGAAACTGAAGATAGGAAGCACCAGATTGACAGCAATCCGTCTGCAACTTACAATGGTAAAGTGAACATTCAGGTGCAAATGCTGACAGCAGAATTGGAGGAAATGAAAAAAGAACATGCTGAAGAATTGATAAAGGTTGACAAGAAATATCAAGAGGAAATTGAATCATTAAGACAAAAGATTGAAAATCAGAGATCCTCAAAATCTGAAACTCACAATGAAAACAGTAACATTGAAGTAGAAATGTTGCAAGCACAATTGGTAGAAATGCAGGAGAAACACAAAAATGAGATTATTGAACTCAAGAAGGGTCTGGAAGAAATGTATCAAGAAAAATGTGAAGAATTAAGAAGAGAAATGCAATTTAGTGCAGAAATCAAACCAGAAAACATTGAAAATGTTAATGATGGTAAGAACATTCAATCCAAAGAGTTGCAATCAGAACTCAAAGAAATGAAAGAAAAGTATGATAATGTTATGGGAGAGCTGAGGAGACAGTTGGAAGATAGAGCTGAACACAGCCTTATGGAAGATTATATGGAGGAGAGCATCAGTAAGTTTGGTATGGCGGAAACAATTGGTCTTGAACATGACAGGAGTTTGATTTCTCCTTTCATAGCTGATTACCTCCATTTCAATGTCTTGCTAATTTGACAAATAGTTACTAAATATTTAGGTTCAACACACAAATAAATGAGTGAACCCTGTAAGAAGGGTAGAGTATTTCTCTTCCTGGAGGTGGCTTTTCCTTCACAGCCCTGAAAATCAATCTTGCACTGACTTTTGCGATTGAAAAATGAATCAAAGAATGGTTGAAAGCTTAAATTAGTTTCCAAACTGTACGCGATTTTTGACAATGCTACGAAGCAGCTCGTCTAAGTTATCATACCATGAAAAAATTCTTCACAATGGCGACCTTTGTAAAAGACCGAGCCAGTCCGATTGAGGTAGGTCGATTTTTCTAATCGGCATACCTCGCTGATTATCTTTGATAAATGTAATGGAAGCTCAGCTATATATAGGACAGCATATTCTGGGAAAAAGATTTAATAATAGTTTGAAAACGTAATTTTAAATCAGTTATATTCAATCCATTATATGTTTATAGAGCAATGAAACAACTATGCATTTCACTGTATTGTATTTGACATTTGTCGTGATTCTGTAAATAAATTGCGAATGAAAACGTGTATAATGAACGTTTAACACGATCATGAGTTTAAAGAAAACGAATTATTTCGAACCTGACATTTGTAAACGTTAAAGCGGGTATGGTATATAAACAGCATAATAGCCGCGCGACATACATCTTGTGCGTGCTCTCTCATTTTGCATATTTAATAAACTTTTCCAAAAAAAATTAAAGAGTCACATCAGGGCACACACTATGTTTGATAATTCATTTGTTTGTTGGATATTGTTTTCTGTTTTGAACACATATTAGGTCATATTGTGGAGATTTAGTTAACCTTACCATGTGTTCATGGGCGAACTCACGTATTCAAGTCGTATTCGACTATGTGCTCATACCTACTTTTGGGAATCATCATGAAATTATTGCGATACTTAACAAACAAACATGCCTAAGCTTATTGAATTAGAGAAAAAAACATAATCAAAAGAGAAAAATTATATGTTAATGCACATGGGCATGTGAAATCACGTCCGTACACATAACATCATTAACTTAGCAAAGGAAACAACGAAATATAAAGTTTGGTATGATATACATGTGAAATTAAAGAGCATGGTGTAATTAAAGAGCATGTCAAGATTGAATATATCTGCTACATAACTTAATGTTATAACCCACAAACTTTTTACTGTAACATAACTTTTTTTAAGATAAGTGTTACAGAAAATACACGTCGAAAATCTTTTTAAAGATATTTCTTGTTATATTTGATCGAGAATGTAACCCGCCTCCCAGTTTCGTTGAATGGGTCAAGGTCCCTACGGGTACCACATCTCCGTACCCCCTAAAAAAAATTCGTAACCAATTTATTTTTCGTACCCAAATTTTTTTTCCTGCAAAATTTTTTTTTCGTAATCAAATTTGTTTTTCGTACCCAAATTTTTTTGGCATATTTTTTTTACCCAAAATTTTTCGTTCCCATTTTTTTTTGTAGCCAAAATTTTCGTACCCACATACACAATTATGATGATGTAGATAAACTTAAATTGATGCTTTTATATCCATCCTCTTCAAAAGCATCGTGACACCAGTACTGTCAGTACTTTGATTATCAATTGAAGCATACCTCACTGAGTCTACTTTTTTGGTCTCATGAAAAGCATGTATCGTGTACAAACAAAACAAAAAGCAAATACATGTATAGGAAACAGTCAAATCTAAAATTAATGCTAATGGAATTCATAAGTGCCAGTTCAATGTTGTTGTGCTGTATATTAAGAAAGTATGGCATTTGAAATAAAAGGGCATTTATAATAGTTTTTGTGTCTGTGTACCAGTCTGTGAAATTCACCCATCGCCTAATCGCCAATGCGATGACATCTCGGCTCTGGCGATAGAAAAATTGAATGTAGATCGCCTGAATTGCGATGAAAAAATCTGAGAAAATAAACCAATTATTAATCATTTTACGCATATGTGTAAATTCTTATAGTGACACCGCTTGATTACTTCCCTTAGTTTTCTATCATTAGTGATCTTCCTTAGATGTTATAGAGTGTTAAGTCCGGCTCGCGTATTTAAAATGTTGTAATACTTTTGGTAAACTGAACTTGCATTCTACGCCGATAAATGAAATAATAGTGCGAGGGTTTTTAAAAATGAAATGAAATGGTTGAATATGTGTTACATGTATTAATAGCTTTGAAATTACGAAATAACCATAACAGTGTTTATCATTCATATGCTTAAGATCGATACCCGTGAGCACCAGCTTTGTATATATACTGGTAACTACTTGCTGCCAAAAATAATAAAAATTATACTTAAATTGTTCTGCTAAGGTCAACAATCATAATGTTTGGTGATATTGATGATGATGAAAACTTGAAAATAATGAAAAAAACATAGCAAAATATTGTAAAGAACTCTCAGATGTGATGGAATAAAAGTCTGAAACCTGAAGTACTGATTTGTTTACAATCTTGCCCCCAATTGCAATCTATATATAATGACTGCTGTCGTCCTTTCATGATAATGTCACTTTAAATTAATTCAATTATGTTCTGGCTATGAAAAATTTCCTCTGGCTATGACATTTTCAAAGTTTCATAGCCACATGGCTATGAAGACAAAAAACAGAATTTCGCAGACTGGTGTACTGTTCCAACATAACTTTTTTGTTTTGATATTGAGTGATGGAAGAATGGTTTGGACTGTATTATTACCAATTCTAAGGATCTGTGATAAAGAAAAAGTCATTGATGATAATGGTCTTTTGATTGTAAAAGTTCAGAATGTAAACATACATGTGTTGCAATTTTTTTAATAACTTCATATAATAATGTAGGATACAACACCAGTCAACACTATCATGAGTCTGTATGTTGGCCAAGTATGCCAGTTTTAGATATGAACCTTGTTCTGAGAAAACTGGATTAATTCATGGATTATTGCAAAGTAGAGACTTTCTTTAAACAAAAATTGCATTAAAGTGGAATGGTCCCTGATCAATCTGGGACAATACTTTGCACACATGAATTTAATCCAGTTATCCCAGAATATGACTCATTGATTGACAACATATTTTGCACCTTACAGGGCAATAATGGTGACTAACAGAAAATAGAGTTGCTACGTGTCTGTTTTGCAGGCAGTAACCTGGACCAGTCTATTCTGGAGCTCAAAGAAAGGAACAAGCAACTGGCAACCAGTCAGTTTGAAGACAGGGAAGCATGTCGCAAGGTATGCACTTTGTTTCACAAGTTTTCTTTATCTTGGTTATTTAAAATACTCCTCATTTAAGCAGTTCTTTTTGCTGTTAAGTCCAAGCTTTACTTCTGACCCAATGCAGGCATTTCCCCAGGATTTTGGTCAAGCACAGCGGCACGACATGGCGAAATGGGGGTTGATTCAAAAGGGGGCCCATTAAGCTTTCTTTTTTTTTCTTTACATTTTCTTAATCACAAAACACAATACTTAGAAGCTATTTAACCACTTTTTTCTACATGTTCCTATATAAAATACACACTAATTTGGAGCTATGAAAGCATTAAAATTTATTTTATTGTTTATTTATTTTTCCTCAATTTATTATATTAAAGTCATATTATATATTATAAAATAACTAAGTCCACTGCCTCAATGTCTGGTCCTTCAATGCTGACCATCACCAGAGCATTGAGGACAGCAGACTTCGGGCGAGCAGAATTTTCTATGTTTTCCCCCTTTCATTGTGCTTAAGCCTACTCGCAGTCTGAAATACAAACAAAATGTAAAATTATTCTGAAATAAGAATGTTTAATCTCATTGACTTTACACTAAGAGATGCTTAAGCAAAAAATCAATTTTCGTTTGTTATTACGTATATTATTGACAGTCTAGTCAAGTACCCAAGGAGCAGTACCGACTTCTGAACGCACTGATCTGCACATGTGAAGAATACACAAAGAGCACAATAAACCTACAAAAGGGTGGATTATTTTTTCAAACAACTGTTTTATTATAAAGTCTTGTATATGTTTATAAAGTTATATTAAGATATGCTTTTGTATTTAAATGTTATCATCTGTAGTGTCTTATATTTTATTCAACACACTATTTGTCTGATTTTAATAATTATTCGCGTGCGATTTCATTTTGCGTTGATTTCACTACATACTTATAAAAAGTTTAGTTAAGTAAAGATGTTCTTACCTCCTTTAACTTCTGTTACCCATGGACAACATTGGACAATATTGCTGCCACTGACTAGCTGTTTGAGACTTTTGGTTCGTGGGTTGGAGGTCTCAGGATCACTTAAACGTCCTTGACACTTTCACTTTAACTTATTTTACTCTCTGACAGCGACGATAATTAGTAGTACTGACAAAGAAATATGCAATTGCAGATTTCCCAGACACAGGGACTGGTCGTATATTCGATCGTATCATTATTTTGTGCATCAAAACTAAAGAAAACTTTGTTGCAGATATTTAGCGTTTTCCGAAAATATTGAATAAGCTATTTGATGTGAATGCGTGTTATGTTGGTGCTGTTAATTTAGTCGCGTTTGAGAAAATAGTGTGAACATTGTAACTTTGCAGGAGAAATCAAGTGAGACGTTTGACTTCAATTAATTGTAAATATAACTTAAATGACGCTGAAACGTATACCGTGTTTTACTAAAATAATATGATTAACGTGACATGAATCTTCTTAATCACGCTTTGTTTTGTTATACTGCACGTAATAATAAAACACATGTTATGTTCTGTTATTCAAGTACGCAATTAACAACGTTGACTGTTTATTTTGTGAATTGTCGTATGCAATTAAAATGGAAAAGCAACAAAATCGAGCATACCTTTAATTGCTCTTACGTCACGTGTACCGGTAATAATCGATCATTAAGACCATTAATAGGGGATACACACCATAATTGACCCCTATAAACAACCCATAAATCGTGCTCGCGTCTTATCAAATCTATTATTATGAACATAAAACTTCTAAGAATTGGTCGATGCCAGAATGCAGACAACATTCGGATCAGAGCTTGAAATGGCTTGTAAACTTTTCAAGCATCGCGACGTCATTATCTGAAAAACAAGCGCCGCGGCGTAATGGATTTTGAAGTCCAGGCACAGCGGGCCCGCTGTGCTTAAACCGTCTGGGGAAATGCCTGCAATGTTGGTATCTGCAAAATGCTTTGCTTAAATTAAACATGCAGCACACGAATATCCCTGTTTCTACTACAGGTATTCTATAAGAACTTCACACGTTTCTTGAGGGTCATTGTGTGAGATCACTGAACAAATTCCATGACTGACCTGCCATTTAGCAGAATTATGCCCCTTTTTATGTCCCCCACCACTATAGTGGAGGACATATTGTTTTTGCCCTGTCTGTTGGTTGGTTGGTTTGTTTGGTCAAACTTAAACATTTTGCAATAACTTTTGCAATATTGAAGATAGCAACTTGATATTTGGCATGCATGTGTATCTCATGGAGCTGCACATTTTGAGTGGTGAAAGGTCAAATATATAGCTTCAAAGTGGCGCAAAAGGGGACATAGTGTTTCTGACAAACACATATCTTGTTGTATTTGAAAAAGTGGGTTAAAGAAAGAAGCAACATCTTCATATCACTGTTTCTGCTATAGGTATACAATTGAAACTTCACACACGAGTTTAGGGTAAATGTGTGAGGTCACTGAACAAGTTCTATTACAACATTTTGCATAAAGGATAATAAGGATTTCTGTTGATTTTATTGATTGCTTACAATTTACTTTTTTTAATTTTTAGCAAATTGTCCTATACGATAGTGCAATGGATGAAATGCAGACAGAGTTATCTACCATGAAGAGTCAGCTGGAGATTCTGTGCAAGAACCTGAAGGCTCAACAGACTGCAAACAGTCAACTGAAGGAAGACAACCTCAAACTCATCAATGTAAGAGATCAGTACGAACATGTAAGTGGATGGCTTGATTAAACTATTTGTTTATTTTAAAGTTTTGGTGCTTGTAAAGGTTTCCTCCAATGTTTCTTATGGCACAGACAAGAATAGCTTTTGTGTTTATACACAAAGTCTGGTAAGAGTTTGGAGAAGAAATGTTCTCAGGTGGAGGCGAAAATAAAAGTGATAATTTTGATGAT
Source organism: Dreissena polymorpha (assembly GCF_020536995.1). Lineage (NCBI taxonomy): Eukaryota > Metazoa > Mollusca > Bivalvia > Myida > Dreissenidae > Dreissena > Dreissena polymorpha. Next base: position 60,034,178 of record NC_068362.1, read on the forward strand.
TTGCCTTTGTCTGTCTGTCCCTCCACACGCCTCATTTTTTAGTACCATGCGTAACTGAAAAAGAACTAATGCTATAGGAATGCAAATATATAAACCAGCATGTGAACTTTTGCACCTGCATTTTTTTTGTTCAGATATTTTTAACAAAAGAGTTTTTCAAAAAATAACTTTTGCAACTTATATCCAGCCGAAATAAATTAATTGCTGCTTGATAGCTGATTGCTTGCAAATATGTTAACTAGCATGGAACTTGGTCACCTCCATTTTTAAGTTTGTATATTTCTGACTTATCCATGTGATGGCTTCTTCACCAACATTAAGTCACATAAAAGAAAACTCCCTTAAGATTCATGGGAGGGATAAAATTCATTAAAACTTTGATTTGGTTTTTCTTCATTCAATGTGGTACAATATGGTCAAACTATATATCATTTTAAAGGTAAAGACGGATAGAATAACATAACACATTTTTGACATTCAATATTTTTTTGCTCTATTCATATTTTTGTTTAAAACCAATACATTTTTACACTAATTTACAAAATCTCAATCTAAAGTTAGGAAGGATATGCACTACCGTAAGTTGAATAAATACAAAGCTATATACATATACAAGGTCAAGTTAGGAACATGTCACAGAAAAATTAAAATAATTGTCAGAAAACAACAAATGAGTTATAATTCAACTGCATTTTTTGGATAATTTTCCTAAGCAAAGTTCTAAAAATAACTATACTGAACTATTTTTTAAAAATCTAGGTATGGTGGATAATAAGAGTCACCATTCTATTTCCAGGGCTTAACAGTTTTGCTATAACCGAATGGACAATTTTAAACCATCTCAAATTGAAATAAGTTGCAGACGACATATAAAATTGTAACTAAATATAAAGAAATAGGTTTGGCTGGGTAGAAATCATTGTGATAAAAGGAGATATTGCTCATCAATAACAAGATTTTATGAGTTTTGTGCAGACGACTCTAGAAATCATAGTTGTACATAGAAATACTCAGCAAGGTATCATGGTTTTTTCTTTCTTCCTTCCTGAACAACTACTGTGCTTGTACCGTTTTGAATAATGTGTTCCTTTTGGCAAACCGAATCTTTTTATACATTTGTATATATTGATTCCTTCTACCCATTTTGAAAGCGTGGCACTCGCTGTGCTCCGAAGAAAAAACGTGCATTACTAATCGGTCGAAATCACGTGAAGTAGTAAGAAAACCTGGTATGTGTATACACATACCTGAAAAAACACATCAGTATTTTGACAGTTGGGTCGCGACTAGTAAAACAACTGTTAACATTAATCAGGAAGAGATCGCGCTTAATAACAGAAATGATCACACAGAGATATAATCACTTACCCCATTTCAAATATTTTCCAGCTGAAAATTTTCCCCCACACGTCTTTTTTTAGTGTATTTGTATTGTTTTTCTGGATCCGAAGTGCATCTCACATAATATCCATCCGACTTCCGTTGTTTTCACTTTTGTTATTAAAAACTCCATTTAAAAGAATTATTTTTTACATTTAGGTTGTTGAAGCGAATTATTTTTATATATTATCAATAAAATAGTATATAATTTTAAAATCATTTGGCACATTTGTTCAACATTATTAGACAGTGTGTCGCGCGGAAGAATTACGTAGATATCTCCAAGGTCACACTTGAGTTCAAAGGTCAAAAATGGCCATAAATGATTGTCCGGGCCATAACTATGTCATTCATTGTGAGATTTTAAAATGGCACATTTGTTCACCATCATTGGACAGTGTGTCGCGCGAAAGAATTATGTTGATATCTTCAAGGTCAAGGTCGCCACGACTAAAAATAGATTGAATTTGAAACAAGGGGGTAACTATGAACAATCAGTAACAATGCAGTTTGAGTTGTCTCCCTTTTTCAGACTTATTTTCTAAATTGAAATCAAGGTCGCGACGAGTAATTATATATTGAATTTTACTCAAGGGGGGTAACCAGTGCTCCAGATAACATGCGTAAAGGCGTAAAAACGTATAAAATTTCTTAAATAACGGTTTAGAATTAAAAATCTTTGCGTAAAGTTACGCATTGAAAAAATAAAACACAAATTCGACATTTTCGAACGTGCGTAAAACTTCCAGTAGCAAATTATATATGGTAAACATTTCATCCCGGTTCTGACTCGTCGAGGTGCTCAATTAAAACTACAGCTTTAAGTCAACGTCACTTTGCTGTTAGGAACGGCCACACTTAAGAACGGTCGAAAGGCCAAACAGTCTCGATTCTGTTCTCCTGGTATTACAGGCGAGTCATTACTGTTTATTGTACCTTTTTAATTTCACTTATCGTAATTTTTATACACAAGTAATTAACAATATACCTATTCAAAATGTCATTAAAATTAAATGTTAAATATATATTTTTGATATGACTTTAACGGCGACCATAATGCCATTATGACCTAAGCCGAAGTGTCAGTTACTGTTTTAAATAAAAAATCAAAATGGCCGACCGAAGCGGTGTATCGAAGCGTGGAAGGCAAAAAAGCAAGATGAGCAAGATAGATGTAGGGTCTTTTGAGCCAGAAAAAGCTGTCCGATTATGGGAAAGCAAGAAACGGAAAAGAAAGCCAGGCTTTTCCAAGACTAAACCAAAATGTTGGATTGTTGATGTGTCAAAAACAATGCATAAAAATTATTTGGTAATATAGTGTTAAGAATTAATTTTATTAATAGGGGGTAAAATAAGAATTAATTTTCGAAATAGGGAGGAAATGAGAATTTGACCAAATTTTTATCTGGAGCTCTGGGGGTAACAATGCACATTTTGAATTGTCTCCATTTATCAGACTTTTTTTCAAATTGAAAACCTGGTTTTGTGACAATTTTGTCCCTTCTTTGGGTAATTTTGTGTGCCCTGAAGGGAGGCATATAGTTTTTTTTACTGTCCGTCCGTCTTTCTGTCAGTCAGTAAGTCTGGTTGTCCGTCCGAAAACTTTAAAATTGGTCATAACATTTGCAATATTGAAGATAGCAACTTGATATTTGGCATGCATGTGTATCTCATGAAGCTGCACATTTTGAGTGGGGAAAGATCAAGGTCATCCTTCAAGGTCAATGGTCATATATATTGCTTCAAAGCGGCGCAAACAAAGTTTAGGGTGGTATATAGGAGTGAACTTGTCTGTCGGTCGTCCATATTAAGTGTCCACTCTCTAATTTAAGTTGTTTTCATCCGATCTTCACCAAATTTGGTCAGATGTTGTATCTAGATTATGTCTAGGTCAAGTTCGAATATGGGTCATGTTGGGGCAAAAACTAGGTCAAGGCGTCACTTATTGCATTTTAAACATTAAGCATAGTGTTTGCTCTTTAATTCAAGTAGTTTTTATCCGAGCTTTACCAAACGTGGTCAGAAGTTGTAGCTAGTTGATGTCTAGGCCAAGTTTGAATATGGGTCGTGCTGGGTCAAAAGCTAGGTCACTGGGTCACTTAGTGCGTTTTTAAACATTGAGCATGGTATCCACTGTTTTTTATGAAGTCAGACAACATGCAAAATATTCTGTGTTAATGTCGCATGTGGGGTTATTCGTCACGTCTGTGACAAAGCTCTAGTTATGATTAAAAAGATTTTTATGCCCTTGGTAGAGTGGCATATAGCAGTCGCATTGTCTGTCAGCCATTCTGTTTTGCAGATGGTTTTTTATGCAACACTTAAAGATATTTAGCTGATTTTTATGCTCCCATATATATATATATGGAGAGCATATAGTTGCCAGTTTGGGGTTCCTTACTTACTTCCGTCACTTTATTGTTACTGTTTCTCATAGCGCCTTCAATATTTTACCCATCTCTTATATATTTGGCAAGTAGTTACCTTGCATGGACCTCTACCTTTTGATGATGTTTGAGGTCCCTGGGTCAAGGTCACTGAGGCTAATAATCGATTTTTCCGTCACAATTTTGTTATAGTTTCTCATAGCACCTTCAATATTTTTCTGATCTCTTACATATTTGGCATGTAGGTACCTTGAATGGACCTCTACCTGTTGATTATGTTTGAGGTAACTGGGGTCAAGGTTACTGAGGCTAATAATAGATTTTTCCGTTACAATTTTGTTACAGTTTCTCATAGCTAGTGCTGCAACAATATACCGGTATATCGGTATATATCGCAATACGCAATCTGAATATTGTATTGCGATACGATTTTCATCATACCGGTACGAACATTTTACAAAATTCATTCACATTTCGTCCAGAAAAGCCATCCGAAATAATGATAACAAGATAAACAAAACAAAGCAGTGTAAATATTTTTTTTCGTAAAAATAAACATTCTGAAAGTGTATTATACGGAGTAGCGTTGTTACATCAGAGCATTCGTTCGATGCTTTTGAACAGATTATCGTTGAATTAATTGCGAACAACTGTAAATGTTTCGTTCGATTCTGAATTGAGCATTATTAAATTTGTAATGCGAATTTCGGAAATACGCTTCCAAATTTTAATGCTAATGCGACATTAAAAAAAGTCAAATAAAAAGTGCTTTATCCTTTGTATCAATAAAAAGCGCGCGAAAAATATACAGACATGTAGAACGTCGCATGGAAAGTATGGGTGTATTTTGTGTTGTATAAAAATGGGAACATCACGTCAGGTGAATTACGCGTGTTCAGTGGAAAAAAACGCCCCGGTTGGACGTTATTTCATCACATCTTTAAATAGTAACAAATGCCAAAATGTATTTGATACTTAAGAAAATTTGCAAATGTTTGTGTTTCTTGTTATTCTTGAGCACATTTATAGTATATATTTACCAGAATTTGCTTTAAAACTGGAATATACGGGATTATCGTGTAATTGGCAAGTTATAATTTTGGTACAAGTTAGCAATATATTGCGATATATTGCAATACTGGTTTTTGAACTGACAATATATTGCAATACGGTTTTTGGCGTATTGTTGCAGCACTACTCATAGCACCTTATATATTTTTCCGATCTCTTACATATTTGGCATGTAGATACCTTTCATGGAACTCAACCTTTTTTTGAGGTCACTGGGGTCAAGGTCACCGAGGCTAAAAATTGATTTTTCCATCACAATTTTGTTACAGTTTCTCATAGCGCCTTCAATATTTTACCGATTTCTTACATATTTAGCATGTAGGTACCTTGCATTGACCTCTACCTTTTAATGAGGTTTGAGGTCACTGGGGTCAAGGTCACCAAGGCTAATAATAGGTTTTCTTAAGGTCACACTTTGGTGACAGTTTCTCATAGCACCTTCAATATTAGATCGATCTCTTATATATTTTGGGATGTAGGTACCTTGCATGGACCTCTACCTTTTTGATGTGGTCACTGGGGTCAAGGTCACTGAGGCTAATAATAGATTTTCTCAAGGTCACACTTATTTTCCACACAATTAAACCATATATCGACAAAGCATCAATGAGGAGCATCCATCAGTTTTACTGATATCCTTGTTTATATGTGAGTGTACCTACGTAACCTACAGATGAAGGGTGAAATTTGTTTCAGTCCATTGATTTATGGCGAAGTTATGGGCCTTGGACTTTTCCCTATCGGATATTAAATACCTAAACATAAAAAATGAAATAAAAAAAATAAAAAAATTGCTTCACTTACTTTTTATGCCCCTCCCTTCGAAGAAGAGGGGTTATATTGTTTTGCACATGTCAGTTGGTCCGTCCTCTTAATGTTTTCCGGATGATGACTCAAGAACGCTTTGGTCTAGGATCATGAACCTTCATAGGTACATTGATCATGACTGGCAGATGACCCCTATTGATTTTCTTGTCACTAGGTCAAAGGTGAAGGTCACAGTGACTCGAAAAAGTAAAATGGTTTCCGGATGATCACTCAAGAACGCTTAGGCCTAGGATCATGAAACTTCATAGGTACATTGAAAATGACTGGCAAATAACCCCTATTGATTTTCAGGTCACTAGGTCAAATGTCAAGGTCACAGTGACCTGAAGCAGTAAAATTGGTTTCTTACGTATTCACACAATGGCTGCCACTACAACTGACAGCCCATTTTTGAGGCATGCGTGTTTTACAAACAGCCCTTGTCATAAGCTATAAGAATTTAATGAAATACTATTAAAAACTTATTGTCATAAGTTATAATTTCATACTTTTTAGCCGGATTTTTTTCGAAAAAATCTCGGCTTATAGATTGATGTTGTCGGGCGGGCGGGGGGGGCGGGCGGGCGGGGTGGCGGCGTGCTCGAAAATGTTAAAGTTCTTATTTCATGGTATAACTTTGGTATGCTTGGACCTAGAGTCTTCAAACTTGACATGAAGGTTGGCCAGGATTAACAGATGACCACTGGTCATTTCAAGGTCATTCATTTGAAGGTCAAGGTCACTGTGACCTTCAATATAAAAAATGTTAAAAGTTGTTATAACTTTGGTATGCTTGGACCTAGAGTCTTGAAACTTGACATGAAGGTTGGCCATAACTAGTTAGTAACCACTGGTCATTTCAAGGTCATTCATTTGAAGGTCAAGGTCACTGTGACCTTGAATGTAAAAATGTTAAAGTTCTTATTTCATGGTATAACTTTGGTATGCTTGGACCTAGAGTCTTCAAACTTGACATGAAGGTTGGCCAGGATTAACAGATGACCACTGGTCATTTCAAGGTCATTCATTTGAAGGTGAAGGTCACTGTGACCTTCAATATAAAAATGTTAAAGTTGTTATAACTTTGGTATGCTTGGACCTAGAGTCTTGAAACTTGACATGAAGGTTGGCCAGAACTAGTAAGTAACCACTGGACATTTCAAGGTCATTCATTTGAAGGTCAAGGTCACTGTGACCTTGAATGTAAAAATGTTAAAGTTGTTATAACTTTGGTATGCTTGGACCTAGAGTCTTGAAACTTGACATGAAGGTTGGCCAGAACTAGTAAGTAACCACTGGACATTTCAAGGTCATTCATTTGAAGGTCAAGGTCACTGTGACCTTGAATGTAAAAATGTTAAAGTTCTTATTTCATGTTATAACTTTGGTATGCTTGTACCTAGAGTCTTCAAACTTGAAATAAAGATTGGCCAGTACTAGAAGATGACCACTGGTCATTTCAATGTCATTCATTTGAAGGTCAAGGTCACTGTGACCTTAAATGTTAAAATGTTAAAATTGTTATAACTTTGGTATGCTTGGACATAGAGTCTTCAAACTTGACATGAAGGTTTGCAAGCACACTTAGATGACCACTGGTCATTTCAAGGTCATTCATTCTAAGGTCAAGGTCACTGTGACCTTGAATGTAAAAATGTTAAAGTTCTTATAACTTTGGTAGGTAAAAATGTTAAATGTCAATTCAAGTTCATATTTGTGACCTTAAATGTTATTGTTGTTCATGTATATGCATGCATTCAAAACATAACACAAGGTTTGCTCATGCCTTGAAAAGTACTTACATTTCATTTTGACCTTTGAACAATATTTCAGTAATTTAAGTATTGCATTGACAAAAACACGAAAGGTACTTTCCTGTCATTTAAATCAAAAATCCGGCTTCAATGCGGTCATCTCCGACCGCGGAACTCTTGTTAATACTAGTATTACTTAATGAAACATATTCAAAAGACCAACATCAGTGTGTTACAAAATTTCAAATTAGACCAACCTTTATTGAAATAAAGCAAAATATGTATAATAAATAAACAATAAATTTACTTATTTATTCACATTTTAGATGCAAGCTCAACATCTGCGAGAGTTTCAGGATCTTAAAGAAGAAATTGAAAAATTAGAAGAGGAAAAACGCAACCTGAAATCTAGAATTCTTTCATTGGAAAACTCAAAGGTCATAGAACAAGACTTCGGAATTATCTCTGAGAATGCAACTGAATTGGAACAATCTCAGGAGAAAGTAATAGATCTGGAAATTCCGCTTTGTGAAGCTCAAGATAAAGTAAGCAACCTAGTTGCTGAACTGGAGGCAAGTCAAGAACATGCTAGAGGTTTAACTGAGCAAATAAATGTCTTTGAACTGGAGAAGAATTATTTCATTACTAAACTTGATAGTGCAAATGAAACTATTGCTTTGCTGGAATCTAAGATTAGAGATAACCAAGATGCTTCTAACACTGTCAATGCTGAGAAAATTGAGCATTTATTAGAGCAGATTGCTAATACAAAAGAGGCCCAAGAGCATATGAAAGTAGTAGAGAAAGAGTTAAATTTAAAACTTGAACTCCAAATAACCAACCTGAATAAAGCAAATTCGGAAGTCTCAAAATTGACAGAACAGCTGAAGCTGAGCCAAGATGCTGTGAAGGATATTAATGAACAACTGTTGCAAGCTAATGATGAAATTATTGAAACTGGTGAACAATTGTTTAAAGCTAATGAAAAGATAAATAGACTTGATCAGGATTTGAAAGAATCTTTAGAAAAATTAGATATTAATGAAAAGCAAATGTTGATTTCAAATGAAAAAATTCAAGACTTAGAAGATCAGCTAGCTTTAGCAAATGACAAGATCGTAGAGCTTGAATTGTCAGAATGTCGTTTTAGTGAACAAGTGCTGCAACTTGAGTCTCAGATCGAAATTTGTGGTGAATATGAGGAGAAAATAGTTACTCTTGAGTCAGATGTAGATACGTTCAAGGCCAAAGTATCTGAATTGGAAGAAACATGTAAAGACCTGGAAACAGTATCGGAGCGTTTGAGAGAAGAGTTAGAAATGGCACAGTGCAAGAACATGGAAGTGAAAGATGTGCAAGAAAGATATCACGAGATCATTAGCAAAATGGACCAGGAGATTAAAAATGGTAAACTTATAGCTGAAGAATTGACTAAAGCAGTTCAGAAATTGGAAGATGACTTAATACAAGCCAATCAAACAATAGATAGAATTACAGAAGACAACATTAAGACAGAAGATGAAATTGGACTATGTCAAGACAATATGGAAAAATTAACAAAGGAAAATGAAGAGTTTAGAAACAATTTAGAAAAAGCTCAGATAAACAATCAGCTTTTATCAGACGAAAAACTTAACATCGTATCTGAACTGGCTATCTCTAAACATGCTCTTTCTAAGCTTCAATCTGAACATGATAATCTTATCTCCAAAATGAATAAAGATTCTGGTAAGGTACCACACTTAGAGACAATGAATGGTCAGCTTGAAAAGCAACTTAGCAGTTTAAAAGTTGAGCAACATATGCTTAATGAAAAAGTTAGAGCTATGTTAGAAAAAATTACACAATTGAATGAGCATCTTGGTGCTAGTGAAGTGCAGAAAAATATTCTTGAAACAAAACTTACTGAGGTAATGGGAAGTTTAGAAGAAACGCAAGAAAAAGTTCGAGCACTTGAGTTGGAGATTGAACAGTTGGAGAGTGACAAAGTAGACATGGCTGCTGCTATTCAGCAAGAAAAGGCAGGAAATGTGGACGCCAATATTGAAGAGCTGCAAAATAAACTTATAGAAGCTGAACAGGTAGGAATGGATGATTTCTTTTTCACATCAAGGCATGAACTAATTTTGTCCTTGTTGTCCCCTACCGTTTTCACCGGAGGGGACTTATGGTTTGCGATCTGTCAGTCCGTCCGTCACACTTTTCTGGATCCTGCCATAACTTTAAAAGTTCTTAATATTTGTTCATGAAACTTGGAACATGGATAGATGGCAATATGGACATTATGCACGTCATTTAATTTTGTTCCTACGTCAAAAATTCTGGTTGCTATGGCAACAAATAGACCAGAAATACTGCTGAAAATGGTGTTTTTTTTGGATCCTGCGATAACTTTAAAAGTTCTGAATATTTGTTCATGAAACTTGGAACATGGATAGATGGCAATATGGACATTATGCACGTCATTTCATTTTGTTCTCACGTCAAAAATTGTGGTTGCTATGGCAACCAAAAAATAATAATCTGAAAATGGTGGAATTTCTGACAATGGTGGAGCCGGTAGGGGACCATATTGCTTGACAATAGCCTTGTTTTCTGTATGATCTTAAACAATAGTTTACTGTTTTCTTCCAACTTATGATCTATCTCTTATTTTTGATTTAGAAAGGGTTAAACTTACACTGCAAAATGGGGAAAAAGTGTGTCATTATTTCAATATATAACTTTTAGATATAATACAGGGGTTTTTCAGCACTGCCTGCGCCTCCGGAAAACGGAGGCGTTTCCAAAGCAAACGGACCCGATCCCAAACCGAAAATTAATTTTTTTTCCCCCAATTTCAAAAAAAAAAAGAAAAAAAGAAGTGTCTTTTGACTTATGATTATTAGATTATTAATGTTCCAACTCGTCCAGCTGATGTGTATCATTTCAAAAAGCACTGCTGTGGTACAGCAAGGATTCAGCATCATGAACCTGCTGTATTCCCCATTACGCAGCACATTCACACAAAGCAAACTTACTCATCTGATGCTTGCCTGCACCTGAATGACAAAACATTGGAGGAGCTGTGTGATGCTTTCCAAAATCAGAGAAAAATTATGCTGTAACTTGTGTGACTAACCAGTGTTTGTTTTGGTCAAAAATATCTGCTATAAGTTTTTGACTGTACAGTTCTTATCTCAGAGTGTAACTGTAACTGAAAAACAAAATTGCAGTACTTTAATAAACGTTGAACATGCCCAATATTGCATGTGTTTATATAAAGAAGACAAAATAACAATAAAAACAAATTTATTTGTTAAACCACTGACTTATTTAAGCATGATAAATTCACAATGTTTTCCCAAAATGAGCCGTTTCAGCGAAGCAAAAATTCCCAAAATGGACAATTTTGTCGATAAAAAATTCCCTTTTGGTCAGACTCCTTTTCCCAAAATAGGCAGAAAAAACCTTGTAATATGTTGTACCGTAAAAGCATGAATGTGCTGTTGGCTTTCCTTGTACTTGAGCTGATAACACCTTCTCACTTTCAAAGGACCGATTACCATGTAAATAGTTTATACTTTTTTTCTAGATGATAGAGACATTGGAAAGTGAAAAGGTTTCCCTTCAAGAAGATATTTACCAATTAGAAAATGGACGAGAATTGACTCTCAAATTCAACACCAAAGTAAGTTCTAGCATCCAGTTGTATTCTGTTTCAAATAGCCAATACCAGGGTATTTTGTTTTGTTTTAATATGAATGAAAATTTCAATTACAACAATGATTTCATGATTCTTTTAAGTCCTTGTCCAGGGCCCTCAATCTGTAAAATTCTCGGCCGAAATTCAGCAGCATTCCCCCACCTGAAAAGAATACTTGTTTCCCCTTTTGGGGGGAAAAATTCCCCCTAAAAAAATACTAAAATTTTTTATTATTTTTTTTTAGAAGATAGGTGTGTCTTATGATTAATAAATCTCAATTCTAATTTAATTTAATCTTGTCAAACATAATTATGAAAAAGCAATGAATATAGTGCAAACGTGTACAAATGTAATAATTAGAGAGTAAGTAAAAACATCCCCCAAAAAGGGAAACGCCGCGAAAATTCCACCTACTATGGGTAGCGACCCGCTTCCCCTAAAATGGATTGAGGGCCCTGTTGTCTTAAACTTAATCACTTAATTGTTTAGTATCTCAAAAAGTATTATGAAAATTAGATTTTGTTAATGAATTGATTTTGTGGTCTTTTGCTCTGTATAAGTTAAAACCAATTTATTTATTGATTTATTAGCTCAATGTCATCAAAGGCCTAAGGCTTATTGAAATTATGAACCATATAAAGAGAACCGGAACCAATTGTATTTTGTTGGGGTTATAATGAACGCAATGTCTGAACTAAATGTGTTATTTGTAGCCTTGGCTTTTCTGAAGGCTACTACAACGATAAATAAAGCTAATATTGAACATATTTATCAATTTGATGTACAAGACGATAATCTATAGAATTTATTCCTCAGTTTCATTAAGTTTAACATTAACCACGTGAAAAGGATTTTTTTTACTAAGGAGATTTCCTTTAGACAAAAGTAAAAAGCGTTGTTGCTCATTAGCCTGTGTGGACTGCACAGTGTTATCTGGGACACTGATTAGCCTGTGTGGACTGCACAGTGTTGTCTGGAACACTGATTAGCCTGTGTGGACTGCACAGTGTTATCTGGAACACTGATTAGCCTGTGTGGACTGCACAGTGTTGTCTGGAACACTGATTAGCCTGTGTGGACTGCACAGTGTTATCTGGAACAATGATTAGCCTGTGTTGACTGCACCGTGTTATCTGGAACACTGATTAGCCTTGTGGACTGCACAGTGTTATCTGGGACACTGATTAGCCTGTGTGGACTGCACAGTGTTATCTGGAACACTGATTAGCCTGTGTGGACTGCACAGTGTTATCTGGAACACTGATTAGCCTGTGTGGACTGCACAGTGTTATCTGGAACACTGATTAGCCTGTGTGGACTGCACAGTGTTATCTGGGACACTGATTAGTCTGTGTGGACTGCACAGTGTTATCTGGAACACTGATTAGCCTGTGTGGACTGCACAGTGTTATCTGGAACACTGATTAGCCTGTGTGGACTGCACAGTGTTATCTGGAACACTGATTAGCCTGTGTGGACTGCACAGTGTTATCTGGAACACTGATTAGCCTGTGTGGACTGCACAGTGTTATCTGGAACACTGATTAGCCTGTGTGGACTGCACAGTGTTATCTGGGACACTGATTAGCCTGTGTGGACTGCACAGTGTTATCTGGGACACTGATTAGCCTGTGTGGACTGCACAGTGTTATCTGGAGCACTGATTAGCCTGTGTGGACTGCACAGTGTTATCTGGGACACTGATTAGCCTGTGTGGACTGCACAGTGTTATCTGGGACACTGATTAGCCTGTGTGGACTGCACAGTGTTATCTGGGACACTGATTAGCCTGTGTGGACTGCACAGTGTTATCTGGAGCACTGATTAGCCTGTGTGGACTGCACAGTGTTATCTGGAGCACTGATTAGCCTGTGTGGACTGCACAGTGTTATCTGGAACACTGATTAGCCTGTGTGGACTGCACAGTGTTTTCTGGGACTCTTTTTGCTCATGCAATAATCTTGTTTTCCCAGAGAGTGACTAATATGTAAATGGTGTTTGTGCAAGGGGTTGCTACTTAACTAATAAGAGTTTGTAATAGAAAATGAAACCATTTTTTTTCAGCCTGACAATGTGGCTTGGGAACAGAAGTGGAGGGAGTTTGTAATATTTGAAAAGCTTAAGGTAATGTATTCGCATTATTTAATTTAGTGGATAAATGTTCATTTTTAGCGAGGCTGTTTTCAGAGAAAACCCGAGCTATTGTCATAGCCAGCTCGTCGTCCGCCATAGGCGTCGTGCTAAAACCTTAACATTGGCCATAACTTTTAAAATATTGAATATAGCACCTTGATATTTGGCATTCATGTGTATCTCATGGAGCTGCACATTTTGAGTGGTAAAATTTCAAGGTGAACATTAGGGCTGTCACGATTCACCGGTATACCGGTATATCGCGGTGCATGTCGTGAAAAAAATCGCACCGCGGTACGGCGTTGCCGCACCGGTTTTTTTAATATTATTATATTAGCACTGATATAAATACATTACATAATTATTTTGATATAGATATCATTTTGAAAAATGTAGAAGCGATTCAAAAGGGCTAAATAAATAATCCGTTAATATTCAGGTCAAGCAAGCGGTTCCACTTCACCACTTGTAGATGTTTAACTTTCACGTTTAAAATACGGCGATGTATGGGTCCGTACCTTTTTTGGAATTAGGGACAGATTTCCTTTGCAAATAAGTTCATTATTATCCAAAAGATGTTTATTCTATTTCTCATTTTCGAACTTTAGTATATCGATCGTTCAAAGCATGGCACTTCCGAATCATGTTATCTTAAGATTCTGAATAAGTCGAGGAAGAGTCAGAACGCTACGGATTTTCAATACTGGGCCCGCTGACTCCGCATTTTGAACATGCCCTTGAAGCGTTCGATTTACACAGATCGTAGTCACAGCTATTGTAAACAACATGGCGGACATTTTAGAAAAAGACACGAATAATAACAATGACTACTTCTATCAAGTTTATTACAGTTTCTTTTACAGTTTCTAGTCATACTATGATACCAGTGTTTTCTGATTATTGAGTTTAATAAAGTTTGTAAAACTTGTTATTCTGCTGTTTTCTTCACAGATACATATTCTGTAAAATATCGCGGTACATACCGCGATACAGTGTTGCCGTACCACGATATACCGCGGTACGCTCACAGCGTATCGTGACAGCCCTAGTGAACATCATCCTTCAAGGTCTAGGGTTGAAAAAACAAAGTCAAGGGAAGTAATAAGCTTTAAATGGACATGCCCACGTATATATTTTTGTTAAATAAATCAAAGCGGCGCAGTAAGGCGTCATTTTGTTTCTGACAAACACATTGTGGTAAAAGGTCAAGGTCATCCTTTAAGGTCTATGGAAAAAAATACAGATTTAAGGGAAGTAAATAAGCTTTAAAAAGGGAGAAAATTATTCAATATTAAACATAGCCACTTTATATATTTGGCATGCATGTTTATCTCATGGAGTTGCACATTTTGAGTGGTGAATCTACAGTCACAGTAGTGGCTTTTAATTATTTGCTACTAAAAATAGAGATTTTTTAGAGACAATTATTTTCAAGGGAAGTAATTTATATAATTATAAATCACATATTATATATTTCCTTACCAAGAATTGAAGTTCTTTTCACAGTTACTGTACAGATTTATTATTTGATTATTTATAACTCAAATGATTGATTTGTTTAAGGTTTTTTGTCCCCTACCGGTTTCACCGGAGGGGACATGGTTTGCGCTCCGTCTGTCGGTTCGTCTGTCAGTCCGTGACACTTCTGGATCCTGCGATAACTTTAAAAGTTCTTAATATTTTTTCATGAAACTTGGAACATGGATAGATGGCGATATGGACATTATGCACGTCATTTCAATTTGTTCCTACGTCAAAAATTGTGGTTGCTATGGCAACCAAAAAAAATATTCTGAAAATGGTGGAATTTCTGACAATGGTGGAGCCTGTAGGTGACCATATTGCTTGACAATAGCCTTGTTTTTAATGATATAATTATCATATCTTTCATCTACTTAGTTGTTTAAAGTAGTGTTCATTACATACCTGTGGACTTATGTCCATAGATACTCTGGCTATGATCTCTTTGATAAACCACAGGCCTTGGTTGTCAGTGAAGTCCAACTTGGTCATTTTTGACTGTTTACAGACCTCCCCCCCCCCCCCCCCCCCCCCCCCCCCCCCCCCCCCCCCCCCCCCCCCCCCCCCCCCCCCCCCCCCCCCCCCTCCGGTTAGATTGGACAAAATCCAAGGGAAGAAATAAGCTTTAAAGGGAGATGATTTCTATACCTGCCAAATGATAATTCGAATTTTTTTTTAAGTGGCGCAGTAAGGGGCATTGTGTTTCTGACAAACACATCTCTTGTTGGGTCAAAGGTCAAGGTCACTGTGACCTCTAAACAAAAAAAATTCTGACAATCTTTCGCAGCCGAGCGTGGCACCCGTTATGCGGTGCTCTTGTTATGTCTTGTACCACTTATACTGGAAATGAAGTTGGCACATTGGATGCTTTCTTGCAGAGAAAAGGCCTGTACACTGAGATCAAAGCTTTGAAGGACAGTTTGGAAAAGTCTGAGAGAAGACGTCAGGATGCATTTACAGAAGCAATGTTGGTGAGTACAGATGTTAAACATGCACACTTTACTACGACATAACAAATACAATGCACCACATCTCTTATTTACAAAAAATTAACTTTATTAAATAAGGACATCATAAAGCAACAGTCCATAATTTCATTTCTCAAGGCAAATTAAAAAAGACTTTTTTTATCACCCTTGTTGAAGATTTTTACCATAATGTTAGCTATTTCATGTGATTTGCCTTTGATACAATATTTCTTTAAATACAAAAAAGACCTTAATTGTTTGACGTAAATAGCATAGTTTTATACCCCCTGATCGAATGATTAGGGGTATATTGTTTTTGGCCTGTCTGTCATTCTGTCCCAAAACTTTATCCTTGGTTAAACTTTAACTTATAACTTTGCAATATTGAAGATAGCAACTTTGTATTTGACATGCATGTGTATCTCATGGAGCTGCACATTTTGAGTGGTGAAAGGTCAAGGTCATCCTTCAAGGTCAAAGGTCAAATATTTTGCTTCAAAGGGGCGTCAAAACTTTAACCTTGCTCATAACTTTTGCAATATTGAAGATAGCAACTTGATTTTTGGCATGCATGTGTATCTCATGGAGCTGCACATTTTGAGTGGTGAAAGGTCAAGGTCATCTTTCAGGGTCAAAGGTTAAAAAAACTAATCCAAGGGAAGTAATAAGCTTCAAAGGGAGATAATTATCTGTACCTGCCAAATGATAAAAATAAAAATCAAAGCGGCGCATTAGCGGGGCATTGTGATTCTGACAAACACATCTCTTGTTTGAAATAAAGAACCAAATTTTCTGTTGTTTAATGGCCATTTTTTCTCAAGTTTGCAACTTCTGTTGGAGTCTGGTCCCAAGGATGAATACTCAATACGGTGGTCTTTATATATCTCAGCATACTTTGATAATATTTCATCAAACCAAGTTAGAGTTTGAACACTTAGAATGTCCGAAAACAGTTTGATGAAAGCTGCAAGTAAATCTCTCCCAAACTTCCTGTGAGGCCAGCCCTACTGTGTGTGCACTTCAGGAGGCCACCCAGAAGGTGAAAAGCGAGGATGTATACCAGAAGATCCAGGCGGACCTGCGCCGGGTCAACGCCGAGGCCGACAAGCTGCATGAGGACCTCCTGGACGAGAGGAAGGTGGCCAAGGAACTACGGGACAGGCTGGCCAGGGTCGGGAAGGAGCCTAGACAAGGTAGTTTAGTTGAAACCTATTAATTTAAGCTTGATTACATAGAAAGGCTTTGACTTATTTAACTGGTCTGGAATTCATTGTGTGGGTAGAACCAGTAGAGTCCCATTTCCCCACAGCGAGGCTCAAATATAAGAGATCTGTGTTTCCAGGTGTAGACTTCATGACGGAGGACCACCCCTGCAAGTACAAGCTGGAGAGCTTCAGTGCAAGAGAGAGGCTCCAGGAGGCAACAACCGAACATGAGCGCAGGTGTGTGGAGATAGGCAAACATGCCTTGCACCTTGGTGGTGCAGAAGGCAAACATTCATTGCAGAGCCTTGTTCTGGGACAGTTGATCTGAATGCATGCTTATAAAGTGTAGTCCCATATTAGCCTGTGCAATCGGTCTAGACTAATCAGGGACAACACTTTCCATTTTTTGTAGGTTTTTTTTTCATTTAAAGGAAGTATCCTCTATTACGAAATTCAGTCTTAGCAAAAGTGTTGTCCCTGATTACTGTAAAAACCATTAAATTTCGTGTGGTATGAATTTTCGTGGATTTCGTTGGTCCGCTGAACCATGAATTTAAGTACCAACGATTATTTATATAATCCGAAATGGGTCATTTCCGAATGACATTTCCGACATTTACTATTTTTAAATCAAGCACCTTAATGAAACTGTACATCAACGATTGTTCTCTTTTACATGACGTCGTCAAATTAACAGTTTGCAGATTTACCACATATGTTAATTAGTGCAAATAAAAGTTAAAAGAGACATAACGGTTTTCACACGTGTATTTTGGGGACCTTAACACTCAATTGTTACTACTAGGGGACCGATTGCGCTGAGAATTGCAAATATTCAAAACAAAACAACATGATGGCAATTAGCGAGCGGGGACCCACAAGTGCGCTGCTTAATGGCTCTTATCGACAATTATCGGCAACACTTTCTTGCTTCAGTGCACAGTAACCTCAAGTCTTGCTGTCAATACAGATTAGCAGATTATGCTTCGTTATTACTCTGGTTGTTTTAATGAAACTTTAATTATTATGACGGTCAGTGTTCCCCGAAAAAAATGAAATCCATGAAATTACCTATCAACAAATTAGTTGTTTTTTATTTGAAATCCGTGATATTATGTGTCAACGAATTAGTTGATTTGTATTTAACCACGAAATTTCATACAGACAAATTTCTATACGTTTACAGTAGCTTCTTGGGGCTTCACAGGACAATCTGCGACGTCACTTTACAGTTTACTCACATGCATTAAACCAAGGATTCCCAGAACAAGGCTCAAAAACCCTTGCTTACTAGAAGTAAACTCATGTGCACTCCAATTGGTTAGCGCTCCAGCATTTATTTCATATGCATATTGATTTTATTGCTAGTTGGCATAAGAACCACAAGTATTCGGATGGGTTTCCTGGGCCATCCTTTGTCTTTAAGCCATTTTGATTTTGTATCTTGGGCAGCATTAATCTATAGAGCATGTAATTTGGTTGTGTTGCATAACCATTGTGATGAGTACATTGGTGTGGCTAAAATATAACGAGGATTTTGATTGGTTATGGGTTAAATCCTACAATCATTCTGATTACTTAACAGCCAATAAACACACAAAATCAACGAATATTTTGTACAATATTTCCAAAAATAAAGTTAACACATAACAAATCTGTATATCAATGTTCCTTATAGCAATAGCCAAAATGTTAACGCTAGACGTGGTCTGGTAACAGATTTAATAAGATAAAAATGCTCTTTTTTCTTGTTTGTGGGACAATATATTCAAATCGTGTTCATGTACCAAGTGAGTGTTAGTGTGTCATATGAATAGATATCATTGTGGGAAATTAAAATAGAATATATTGTGCCATAAAAAAAGCATTTTGTATCAGTATCTTGTTAAATTTGTCACCAGACCACATCTGGCGTTGAAATTTTGGCTATTGCTGTATGGAACACTGATTTTTAGCGAGGCTGTTTTCGGAGAAAACCCGAGCTATTGTCATAGCCAGCTCGCTGACGGCCATAGGCGTCGTGCTTAAACCTTAACATTGGCCATAACTTTTAAAATATTGAATAAAGCTCATTGATATTTGGCATGCATGTGTATCTTATGGAGCTGCACATTTTGAGTGGTAAAATTTCAAGGTGAACATCATCCTTCAAGGTCTAGGGTCGAAAAAACTAAGTCTAGGGAAGTAATAAGCTTTAAATGGACATAGTTATCTGACCTGCCCACGTATATATTTTTGTTATATAAATCAAAGCGGCGCAGTAGGCGGGATTGTGTTTCTGACAAACACATTGTGGTAAAAGGTCAAGGTCATCCTTTACGGTCTATGGTAAAAAATACAGATTTAAGGGAAGTTATAAGCTTTAAAAAGGGAGAAAATTATTCAATTTTGAACATAGCCACTTTATATATTTGGCATGCATGTGTATCTCATGGAGCTGCACATATTGAGTGGTGAATCTACAGTCACAGTATAGTGCCTTTTTTATTATTTGCTACTAAAAATAGACATTTGTTACAGACAATTATTTTCAAGGGAAGTAATTTATATTATTATAAATCTCATATTATATATTTCCTTACCAAGAATTGAAGTTCTTTTCACAGTTCTGTACAGATTTATTATTTTGATTATTTATAACCCAAATGATTGATTTTTCAAAGTTTTTTTTAAATGATATAACTATCATTTCTTTGATGTTCATAGATACATGATCAACTCTTATGAAAAAAAAAACAAAAAAACTCTGGCTATGATCTCTTTTAAACCACAGGCCTTGGTTGTCAGTGATGTCTGACATGGTCCTAAGTGACTGTTAGACCCTCCCCACCCCCGGTTGGATTGGACATAATTCAAGGGAAGTAATAACCTTTAAAGGGAAATGATTTCTATACCTGCCAAATGATAAATAGAAATTGTATTTCAATGCGGCGCAGTAGGGGGCATTGTGTTTCTGACAAACACATCTCTTGTTGGGTCACTAAGTCAAAGGTCAAGGTCACTGTGACCTCCAACAAATAAAAAAAATCTGACAAGTTTTCGCAGCGGAGCTTGACACCCGTTATGCGGTGCTCTTGTTTACACATACAATTTATTTTGATTTTAGCATTTGTTACTTAAATATCCAGTATTCATCTTACATGAATTCTGATTGCTTAAATATCAAGTATTCAGCTTAAAAGATTCACACTAGCATTCTTATTGGAAAACCAGTGAAGCGTTATATTTAAAAGCATTCTGATTGGTTGGCAGGTCCAGCAGTCATACTTTCCCTATCATTCTGATTGGTTGTTTTCAGGATCACTCAGTACAAGGAGACCATAGATCAGTACGAAGACCGGATCAGTCGCATGAAAAATGAGATGAGGCGACTTAATAGTCTTGACCAGACATGTAAGCACTACTAAAATAATTTGACAAGCATTCTTGGAAAACTGGGCTTAATGCATGTGCGAAAATGCCGTCCCAGATTAGCCTGTGAAGTCCGCACAGAGTAAGCATGGATTACCTTTTTGACTTTGATGGAGTTTTTTGTTTGTAAGAAGTGTTTTTTTTTAAGCAAAAAACCAGTTTATGCGTTGAGTGTTGTCCCTGATTAGCCTGTGCAGACTGCATTTAGGACATTTTACACACATGCATTAAGTTTTCCTTGAACGAGGCTATTTTTTTATGTAAAAATTAAATAAATGGGCAGTTTGTCATGCTTTTTGATGTTTTGGTCTTTTTTTAACATTGTTTTGATAGACCTTCTCACAGTTGTGTGCAAGACAGTCTGCAATTTAATATTTGTAGGAGGTATGTCAGTGCTCTGACATGCTCTTATTCTTTCAATTACTTGTATACATGTATTATTGACTCCCTGAATGAATCCGTATAAAAAATTATTTCTCAGAATTATTATTTTACATGGTTAGTTCCTTATCAACTTTTTGACTTAATAGTTCTTAAATATTTCCTATTAAAAAACATTTTTGATTCTCAACCCCAGTTGATGGGAGGTCACTAAAGGCACCATTGTTTGACGACTCTGGAGAGGACCAACCTCCTAGCGCCAGCAAGACCTCGACTGCCCTGAAGGACACGGGTAACCAGATGGCAATGCCATCCACCCAGCAGCCTGCGCAGCCTTGCACCTACATAGGAGGTAGCAGTGTCAGTGGGGGCATCGTGGACCATTACAAAGTAATTAGACAATAACAAATGTAGTGAGGATATAGTTTAATATTGCAGTTGGCATAGGAAATTAAAGTGCTAAGTAAATCTTCCTATAGAAATTTGACGGTTTTGCCATTTCCAATAGACATTAAACATTTGTGTGATGTCCCCTCATTTCCGTTGATTCCCTCCATTTCAAAGCCCAACACAAGAAATGTATAGTTCAAACTTCCCAACAAACACTGCAAACATCGTCCCCTTCCTTAGTGTAACACAGTAAAATATAGACCTGAGCTAGGTTATATAAAGAATCTTAGTGGATGCTGAATACAAATCTTAAAATAAAAAATAATAATGATAGATTTTCACACTATCAAGTATGCAACTTTCTTAGCATTCTATAATTTAAATATTATTATGCCCCCCTTCGAAGAAGAGGGGGTATGTTGTTTTGCTCATGTCCGTCCACCAGATGGTTTCTGAATTATAACTCAAGAACGCTTAGGCCTAGAATCATGAAACTTCATAGGTACATTGATCATGACTCGCAGATGACCCCTATTGATTTTTAGGTCACTAGGTCAAAGGTCAAGGTCACCGTGACCTGAAATAGTAACATGGTTTCCGGATGATAACTGAAGAACGCTTATGCCTAGGATCATGAAACTTCATAGGTACATTGATCATGACTCGCAGATGACCCCTATTGATTTTCAGGTCACTAGGTCAAAGGTCAAGGTCACGGTTACCCGAAATAGTAACATGGTTTCCGGATGATAACTGAAGAACTCTTATGCCTAGGGTCATGAAACCTAATAGGTAGATTGATCATGACTCGCAGATGACCCCTATTGATTTTCAGGTCACTAGGTCAAAGGTCAAGGTCACGGTGACCCGAAATAGTAAAATGGTTTCCTGATGATAACTCAAGAACGCTCATGGCTAGGATCATGAAACTTCATAGGTACATTGATCATGACTCGCAGATGACCCCAATTGATTTTCAGGTCACTAGGTCAAAGGTCAAGGTCACAGTGACAAAAAACATATTCACACTATGGCTGTCACTACAACGGAGAGCCCATATGGGGGCATGCATGTTTTACAAACAGCCCTTGTTTGAAATTATATTAATTTGTAACATTTTTTTCCACAAAATACTATGCAAAAAAAACAACCTTAAAAGCAACAACAAATTGTTGTTACGGTTATTAACCCTAAGGATTTATGTCAAAATGCTTTCATTCTTACATATCCTATGAAATATATAATCACAAGAGGAGGGGAGATTTATAGAGGAGGGCTTGTAACAAATTCTTTATCTCATGCAATATTGAAAAACAAGAGTTAGGACTTTCGTGCTGACTGCACAGGCTAATCTGGGAAGACATTTGCATTGATATTATGCACATGCATTAACCCAGTTTTCCCAGACGCGGCTTATGTAAGCTAGTTATTCTCCTCGAACGTTTTAGGGGAGCATATAGTTGCAAGTTTTTCCTTCCGTCCGTCACACTTTTCTTTCAGCTTCTCATAGCGCTTTCATTATTTTACCGATCTCTTACATATTTGGCATGGACCTCTACCTTTTGATGAGGTTTGAGGTCACTGGGGTCAAGGTCACCGAGGCTAATAATGGATTTTATCAAGGTCACACTTTGGTTACAGTTCCTCATAGGGAACATAAGGGGAGCATCCATCGTTTTCAACAATACTTGTTTTTGTTTTTTATGCATTCGAGCTAGAATAAAAAGGTTTGATTTAATCTTAATAACAAATTTTCATCAAAAAAACTATTTCAGAACTCTGCATGTTGAAGCCTAGTTTCCCAGATACTCAGAGGCTCCTATAAGCAAAGGCTCTCAATGCAGTTGATCCCGAATAATTATGTTTAAAAACAACTTTATAACCAATTATCATAAAAACTATTTCCATACTCTGCAGGTTTCATCCCAGTTTTCCCAGAAACTCATATAAGCTAAGGCTTTTAATGCATTCAATTCCAAATAATAATTAATAACAAATTATCATAAAAACTATTTTCGAACTCAGGTTTAAGCCCAGTTTTCCCAGAATTAAAGAGACTTATAAGCTATGGCTTAGGATGCAATTGAATAATGATGCTGGAATAAATAGGTTACAACCAAAATTAATAATAAAATTATCACAACTATCCTGACGCTGCAGGTCTGCCTGGTGGAGGCCGAGAACAAGCGACTGAAGCAGGACGTGGAAAAGATGCGTCGGCGAGTGGCGCGCTGGGAGGAGCTCGAAAAGGAGAACATCACCGTTGAGACATTGCGCAGTCTGAAGGGACGTGCAGACCGCCTGGACGCAGTTGAGAAGGAGAACGCCGAATTGAGTGAAAAGATAAAAAAGTGAGTGAGACTTGTTTTGGGCTTATATTCTTCTGTCTTTTTTTGGCAGAATTACCTGCATGATGTAAAGTGTAATTAATGTACATTTTGTGCCAAGATCTCACAGCCGAAGATTAGGTTAAGAAGCACTTGCTTAGAATTAGGTTTAAGAGATCACACTAAAATATGATTTAGCCTAACTATGAGAAAACATGGTTTGATAAATGTGTGTAAAGTGTCATTCCAGATGAGCCTTTGCAGTTGGCACAGGCTAATCAGGGACAACACTTTCTGCTTAAAGTGGATTTTTCCTAAGAAGAGACTTCCTTCAAAGGAAAAATACCCTAAAAGTGGAAAGTGTCGCCCCTGTTTATCTGTGCGGACTTCACAGGCTAATCTGGGACCACACTTTAAGCTCATGTATTAAGCCCATTTTTCAAAGAATGAGACTCCAATGATTTCATATTTTGTTGTCCACAGAATGCAGGAGAAGTTAACGGCCAACACACGAGGTCAGAGGGGATCAGGCAGCTGGGAAGGTATGCTTTCATATTCAATCAGTCCTGGTAAAACTGGGCTTAATGCAAGAGTTATGTGTCGTCCCACTTAGGCCTGTGCAATCTGCAAAGACTAATCAGGGATTATACTTTCAGCCAAACTGGATTTCAAGAGGTTTCCTTTTAGACATAAAAATTCACTTATGCGGAAATTGTCTTCCTTTATTGGCCTGTGCAGGCTGACCGGAGAAGACACTTTAATGCAACTGCATTAAGCCCTGTTGTCCCAAAACTAGGCTAATATTGAATCCATTCTCTGGCATACACATTTGAGACACATTGTTGTATAGTGACATAATAGCATGCATTTCATTAAAGGAACTGTCAACCACAAATGACGAAAAAAGAAAAGTTCTAAAATACCGTATTTCATTACAATTATTATTGATTAAAATATCACAACTGGTACACAGGTGGAAGTAACATACCCAGGATAGTATTTTTTTATTTTTTTAAGGAGCCCAATATATGCATTATTTGACACGCCTCTTTGTTTAAAAGGAATCGGACGCGAGCTATCGATTAAGGGGCAAAAACTGAGAAATATTGTTTAAAGTCTGTCGAAGATTTATTCGGGTTGACATACGGACTGGCAATATTGCTTGGTTATCGACCGACTGTGAGTTAACAGCAGGACAGATTTTTTTCAAGTTAACTTTTTATGCCCACCTTCGAAGAAGAGGGGGTATATTGCTTTGCTCATGTCGGTCTGTCGGTCGGTCCGTCCACCAGGTGGTTGTCAGACGATAACTCAAGAAAGCTTGGGCCTAGGATCATGAAACTTCATAGGTACATTGATCATGACTCGCAAAGACCCCTATTGATTTTGAGGTCACTAGGTCAAGGTCACGGTGACCAGAAATAGTAAAATGGTTTTAGAATGATAACTCAAGAACGCATACGCCTAGGATCATGAAACTTAATGGGTAGATTGATCATGACTTGCAGATGACCCCTATTGATTTTGAGGTCACTAGGTCCAAGGTCACGGTGACCCGAAATAGTAAAATGGTTTCCGGATGATAACTCAAGAACGCATACGCCTAGGATCATGAAACTTCATGGGTAGATTGATCATGACTCGCAGATGACCCCTTAATTTTGAGGTCACTAGGTCAAAGGTCAAGGTCCCGGTGACCTGAAATAGTAAAATGGTTTTCGGATGATTACTCAAGAACGCATACGCCTAGGATCATGAAACTTGATAGGTAGATTGATCATGACTTGCAGATGACTCCTATTGATTTTGAGGTCACAAGGTCAAAAGTCAAGGTCATGGTGACTCGAAATAGTAAAATGATTTTCGGATGATAACTCAAAAACGCTTTTGCCTAGGAACATGACACTTCATAGGTACATTGATCGTGACCCGCAGATGACCCCTATTGATTTTCAGGTCACTAGTTTTTTTAAACCTCTTATAAATTACCACAGCCCACATTATAATTTTTTTTTTTAAACAACTTATAAATTACCACACCCCACATTATACCCCCCCTCTCACTCCCCCCACCCCCCCTACCCCCCCCCCCCCAATTTTTATGCCCCCCTTCGAAGAAGAGGGGGTATATTGTTTTGCTCATGTCGGTCGGTCTGTCGGTCCGTCCACCAGGTGGTTGTCAGACGATAACTCAAGAACGCATACGCCTAGGATCATGAAACTTCATGGGTAGATTGATCATGACTTGCAGATGACCCCTATTGATTTTGAGGTCACTAGGTCAAAGGTCAAGGTCACGGTGACCCGAAATAGTAAAATGGTTTCCGGATGATAACTCAAGAACGCATACGCCTAGGATCATGAAACTTCATGGGTAGATTGATCATGACTCGCAGATGACCCCTTGATTTTGAGGTCACTAGGTCAAAGGTCAAGGTCCCGGTGACCTGAAATAGTAAAATGGTTTTCGGATGATTACTGAAGAACGCATACGCCTAGGATCATGAAACTTGATAGGTAGATTGATCATGACTTGCAGATGACTCCTATTGATTTTGAGGTCACAAGGTCAAAGGTCAAGGTCACGGTGACTCGAAATAGTAAAATGGTTTTCGGATGATTACTCAAGAACGCTTTTGCCTAGGATCATGACACTTCATAGGTACATTGATCGTGACCCGCAGATGACCCCTTTTGATTTTCAGGTCACTAGTTTTTTGAAACCTCTTATAAATTACCACAGCCCACATTATAATTTTTTTTTTAAACAACTTATAAATTACCACACCCCACATTATACCCCCCTCTCACTCCCCCCACCCCCCTACCCGCCCCCCCCGCCCCCCCCCCCCCAATTTTTATGCCCCCCTTCGAAGAAGAGGGGGTATATTGTTTTGCCCATGTCGGTCCGTCCACCAGGTGGTTGTCAGACGATAACTCAAGAACGCATACGCCTAGGATCATGAAACTTGATGGGTAGATTGATCATGACTCGCAGATGACCCCTATTGATTTTGAGGTCACTAGGTCAAAGGTCAAGGTCACGGTGACCCGAAATAGTAAAATGGTTTCCGGATGATAACTGAAGAACGCATACGCCTAGGATCATGAAACTTCATGGGTAGATTGATCATGACTCGCAGATGACCCCTATTGATTTTGAGGTCACTAGGTCAAAGGTCAAGGTCACGGTGACCTGAAATAGTAAAATGGTTTTCGGATGATTACTCAAGAACGCATACGCCTAGGATCATGAAACTTGATAGGTAGATTGATCATGACTTGCAGATGACTCCTATTGATTTTGAGGTCACAAGGTCAAAGGTCAAGGTCACGGTGACTCGAAATAGTAAAATGATTTTCGGATGATAACTCAAAAACGCTTTTGCCTAGGAACATGACACTTCATAGGTACATTGATCGTGACCCGCAGATGACCCCTATTGATTTTCAGGTCACTAGTTTTTTTTAACCTCTTATAAATTACCACACCCCACATTATAATTTTTTTTTTTAAACAACTTATAAATTACCACACCCCACATTATACCCCCCTCTCACTCCCCCCCACCCCCCCCCCCAATTTTTATGCCCCCCTTCGAAGAAGAGGGGGTATATTGTTTTGCTCATGTCAGTCTGCCGGTCGGTCTGTCGGTCCGTCCACCAGGTGGTTGTCAGACGATAACTCAAGAACGCATACGCCTAGGATCATGAAACTTCATGGGTAGATTGATCATGACTCGCAGATGACCCCTATTGATTTTGAGGTCACTAGGTCAAAGGTCAAGGTCACGGTGACCCGAAATAGTAAAATGGTTTTCGGATGATAACTCAAAAACGCTTAGGCCTCGGATCATGACACTTCATAGGTACATTGATCGTGACTCGCAGATGACCCCTATTGATTTTCAGGTCACTAGGTCAAAGGTCAAGGTCACAGTGACAAAAATCGTATTCACACAATGGCTGCCACTACAATGGACAGCCCATATGGGGGGGCATGCATGTTTTACAAACAGCCCTTGTTTTGAAAGATTGTCCAATTGCCCATAGGAGGATCAAGGCATGCTTTGAATTAAAGCTACTTTTGACATTTTTGCGACCTGCAAAGACAGGTCTATGATAAATTCTAGTTAATGACCTTGTTATGATTCCAATATCAGCGGTTGGGGATTTTTTTTCATGGCTCTTTGTCAATTTTTTCTCATTACACATGATTTTATATATTTATTTGAATATATTGGGCTCCTAAAAAAAAAAAAAATACTATCCAGGGTACGTTACTTCCACCTGTGGACTGGTATATTACAATACTTGAAAAAAGTTCATATTTTCAGTATATTCGGTAATAAAATTTTGTGATGTGAAATAGAAAGTACATCGCGAAAATAGGTGACATAACGATATACACACTATAAATAACGCAAGTAGATTGTTCATTTTATGTATAAAATATATACAATTCACTATTCATGTACAATTTGCATTCCTGGGTTTACCACGTGACGAATATGATCAATCTACTGACGTTATTTATAGTTAACTGGTAGTTACCTGGTACAAAGACCTATAGATAACACAGATTGGAAACTCTCGTCTTCGCGATAGCGATATGCGATAATATCTAACGCCGGACGCGGGTCACGTGACATCGATTTTGGAGATGCCGGTGTACCTGTAGATTCTTCCCTGTTCCAGCTACTTGCGGCCATTTTGTTTTAAAGCAATCAATTATTGGCAAAGTCGGTCGCCGCAAACAAACATTGAATATTTTTTGTGTAAATAATAAGTTTTTATTTTCTTTGTTGATAATGCTTCAGGTTTTGGTAGTTATTATTCTTATGTATTATTAATTTATCGGAATTTGAAAGAGAACAATGGATTTGTTCATTTTCGATAATTTTTGAAAAATCGAAAGGCCCAAACGATTTTTTTCAAAAACTTCTTCATTTCTCATCACAGATTGATTAAGTAAGATGGTTATGCTAGGTGAGATGTTAATCTAGGTATGATTTATAAAAAGAAGACAAAAATAAGGCATTTTAAAGGATTTTGCCTTTGTACAATTTTATACTGTTATTTCATTCAATCATTTTCACACCTGTCGCCAAAGTGGTTTGTTTCTTTTTTTTAAACTTTTCTACTTCTCATCCCAAATCGTTGAAGTATGATTTTTATGCTAGAAGAGATGTTAATCTAAGTATAAATTACAAAAACGTAGAAGAAAATGTTCAATCTAAGTATTTGGCCTTATACAATGTTGGTACAATTTTAAGCTCTTTTCCTCTTTTGTACACGATTGCTGTCAAACGTGTTTTTGTTCTTTTTGATAAACTTTTTTATTTTCATCCTAAATAGATAAAGTAAGATTTTTATGCTTGGTGATATGTTTATCTAGGTTTTAATTAAACAAACTGGAGGAAAATGTTCATTTTAAAGGATTTTGGCCTTGTACAGAGTTGGTACAATTTTTAGCTCTTATACCCTATTGTACACACCTGTCGTCAAACGTACTTTGGCTCATTGTGAAAACCTTTGTCATTTTTCATACAAACATAACATCTCCTTCAGTTTGCTAATTGATCCGACAATTTACACGCGCGTGAAATGTTTTTTTGTTGTTTTTTTCCCGAAATCCTTGTCCATGACACTTAGAGCTTTTATTTATTACCAATGGGAAAATAACTTGGTTACAAACAAAACTTTGATAACCTATAACTCATGAATAAGATCTAAATAAAAAATAGAGAATTAAAAAAATTGAAAAAATCCACAGAATCAATATTGAAATAAGACTAACTGAAACTGTTTTTGGATCTAACGATCATAGCATTTATTATACTGCAATGTTGTTTTTATCAGAGACCTAGATCTATGTGTCCACATATTTCTATCCGTTTTGAAATAATATTATTTTATAAGGTTTTAAATGTTTGGATTAAAAATGAATACAAGAAAATTTTATCAGCAAAAGCCTTTCAAATAAATTATTCAACGGCATTCTCGCCGCGATTTGGAAATTCTTATAGCGCTATTACACCTAACGATCGCTGCATTATAAATTCATATTTAAGGTTAATAGAATCGAGATTTTGTAAAAGCATAATTACTCAGGTTTCTATGAAACTTTATTTTATAAAAATTGGATCATTATTGACCAAGCTACAGCCGCCTTTCTATAGCGAACTAACATTTTCGCATAACTTTGCTCGATAATCGTAGCCGTTGCTACTGAACACGTCTCTATCTTATCGCAATCGTGATACATCGGCTGTCTTCGAAATCCTCCGATTGATTGATCGAGTAAATCGTCTGCTGATCCAAAGTGTTCTTATCAGTTTCTCGACCACGTGACCCCGCCTCGAGATAGCCCGATAAGGCGCGAAGTTTCCAATCTGTGTATTCTATAGGTCTTTGCCTGGTAGACATACCCAGTAAATTTTATTACCAAATATACTGAAAATATGAAAACTTAACAACTTGTTTCAAGTAATGTAATATACCAGTCGTGATATTTTAATCAATATAAACTAATAATTGTAAAAAATACGGTATTTTACATCTTTTCTTCGTCGTCGAGGTTGACAGTCCCATTAACATATGCTGTAGTGTATATTTAAGTGTGGTTAAAATATTGTGAAAAATCTAAATATTAATTAACAAGTAGGTAGTTAGTTAAAATAATACTGTTGTACGGTCTCGAGGATTATCTACATGATGAGATATTCTTTTACACTGCATCATTTTTAGCTCGGCTCTTTTCGGAGAAAACACGAGGGTATTGTCATTGCCAGCTCGTCTGCTTCGTGCTAAAACCTTAAAATAATATGCGCATTTTTATGCCCCCAATAGGGTGGCATATAGCAGTTGAACTGTCCATCAGTCAGTGTGTCTGTCCGCCCATCCGGAAAAAAACTTAAACATTGACCATAACTTTTTAAATATTTTTGAAGATAGCACCTTGATATTTGGCATGCATGTGTATCTCATGGAGCTGCACATTTTGAGTGGTAAAATTTCAAGGTGAACATCGTCTTTCAAGGTCTCGGGTCGAAAAAAACGAAGTCAAGGAAAGTAATAAGTTTTAAGTGGACATAGTTATCTGACCTGCTCACGTATATTTTGTTAAATAAATCAAAGCGGCGCAGAAGGCGGCATTGTGTTTCTGACAAACACATTGTGGTAAAAGGTCAAGGTCATCCTTTACGGTCTACGGTAAAAAATACAGATTTAAGGGAAGTAATAAGCTTTAAAAAGGGAGAAAATTATTCAATATTGAACATAGCCACTTCATATATTTGGCATGCATGTTTATCTCATGGAGCTGCACATTTTAAGTGGTGAATCTACAGTCACGGTAGTGGCTTTTAATTATTTGCTACTAAAAATAGACATTTGTTTACAGACAATTATTATCAAGGGAAGTAATTTATATAATTATAAATCTCATATTGTATATTTCCTTACCAAGAATTGAAGTTCTATTCACAGTTATTGTACAGATTTTTTATTTTGATTATTTATAACCCAAATGATTGATTTGTCAAAGTTTTTTTTTAAATGATATAATTATAATTTCTTTGATGTTCATTACATACCTGTGGACTAATGTCCATAGATACATGATCAACTCTGGCTATGAATTTTATGAAAAAGAAAAAAAAACACTCTTGCTATGATCTCTTTTAAACCACAGGCTTTGGTTGTCAGTGATGTCTGACATGGTCATAACTGACTGTGAGACCCCCCCCCCCCCTCCCCCTACTAGGGAAGTAATAACCTTTAAAGGGAGATGATTTCTATACCTGCCAAATGATAAATAGAAATTTTATTCCAATGCGGCGCAGTAGGGGGCATTGTGTTTTTTGACAAACACATCTCTTGATCACTGTTGCATTGAGCTGAAAAGAATTAACAAGTCAAAATAGTTAGTTAAAATGTGGTAACTGACCAATTATCTGCAACTCATCTTGCTACCAGTTGTTTATAAAAAATATATATTATATTCGATATTTTACATGACAGTACAGTCCTCTTAGCCGAGTGAAACTGTCTTTTATTAGGATCGAAGTTAGTGTTTGTGTGTCGTGTGAACAAAGCTGTACTTAAACTGAAATTAGATTCACATCGTATATGCATGATCAGTTGTCAAACCAAAGTACGGTTGATATTCAAATGCAGTATTTTTCTCTTTCTGTGATATTGTTTTATTATATTGATGCTGCATTAACAAATATAAGTTTATATGAAGTGAAAACACCAAAAATAAACAACAGTTGCGATAGACACCTATAAACATAGCATAATACTGTTAGATGAGCATATCACTTTAACATATGCTCTAAAATCAAAGAGCTTCCACCTACAACTTTGAAACTTCATATGTAGCTGCACCTTGATGAGTTCTACACGCCACACACCCATTTTTGGGTCACTAGGTCAAATTCCAAGGTCAATGTGACCTCTAAAAAGAATAATTAATACTGCACTCGCAGCCGAGTGTTGGCATCCCGCTTTGCGGTGCTCTTGTTTATATTAAAAATTAATAATTAAAAGCACTATTCAAAAAGGTTTTCTGTATCGTTTTATGTTAAAATTAATGTATTAATCAATGTTACACACCTGCATGTAACTTTCATTTATTTTATTTAGACTTTACTAAATCACATATCTGTTAACAGTTAAAACTGTCTAGTTAAATGCATTTTCCAATTATGAGTTCTGATTGTATGTGAACAATTCACATGCTCTAATAGTCTAGAACATGATCTTTGTGTGTGTTCCTGCGCAGACAAGTTTCGGCGCGGAATGGACTGTTCCATGTTGGAGGTCAGCACACTGAGCGCCAGTCCCAGCAAGTCTGCACGCAGTCCTAGCAAGCCTGTAAACGGCCCCAGGTACCACGTGCCAGACCTGAATCCTGGGCCCAAGAAGACACCTGACGACGTGGATGGCTGCAAGCCCTCATGAAGGAAGAAAACGGGTTTAAATGCATGTGTTTAAAGTGTTTGTCCCAGATAAGCTATAAGGGTTATTCTTTCTGCCTAGACTTGATGGCTGAAAAACCCTTGTGGGAACGCTCACACTTTGCTAGAAATACATTATGACTTCAAGTGCTTGAAATGAAGTAGCATTGAGCTGTTGATTTGGTTCTAAAATGTGTTTTAAAATGTTTGCTACATTTGTTATTTCCAAGAGATGTTTATAATTATCTAAAACCAAAAATGGCTTTGCGTTTGAATGTGTTCAAAATGACCCCAAAAAATGTGATAATATTTAGTAAAATTTGTAGCTTTTTATGTCCCCCACTATAGTACTGTTGGTCTGTTGGTTGGTTGGTTGGTTTGAGCCAACTTTAACATATGCAATAACTTTTGCAATATTGAAGATAGGAACTTGATATTTGGCATGCATATGTATCTCACGGAGCTGCACATTTTGAGTGGTGAAAGGTCAAGGTCATCCTTCAAGGTCAAAGGTCAAATTTATGGGTCAAATCGCTCATTTAATGTACACTTTTGCAGTATTTCAATATTTAAGATAGCAACTTGATATTTGGCATGCATGTGTATCTCATGGAGCTGCACAATTTGAGTGGTGAAAGGTCAAGGTCATCCTTCAAGGTCAGAGGTCAAATATATGTGGCCCAAATCACTAATTTTATGAATACTTTTGCAATATTGAAGATAGCAACTTGATATTTGCCATGCATGTGTATCTCATGGAGCTGCACATTTTTAGTGGTGAAAGGTCAAGGTCATCCTTCAAGGTCAAATATATGGGTCAAAATTGCTCATGTAATGTCACTCCTGCAATATTGAAGCTAGCAATTTTATATTTGAAATGCATGTGTATCTCATGGAGCTGCACATTTTGAGTGGTGAAGGGTCAAGGTCATCCTACAAGGTCAAACATCATATAGGGGGACATTGTGTTTCACAAACACATCTTGTTGTTTTCATTCTTGGGGAAATAATTGTTTTTCATTTGTTACATTATGGTTGATTTCTTAATCAATAAATTTCTATGTTTTTATCTATGTCCAACAAGCCAAAAGTGTTTAAGCAGGATTCCAGGAGAAGAAGGGCATTCCATTTTTTGCCACACACATTAAAATGAATTCCAACCTGTTTTGTGCATTTTCCATTTGTACAGATAGACCTGATGTGTTTTTGTAAAGGCTATTGTCAAATTTATTAAGTATCACAGAGTATAACTTGATATCAACATCAACTTACTTTTACCTAACACAATGTTATATGAAGTATTTGCTGAATTAATGTGGAAACAGCACAATTAAGTTCTGTAACTTACAATTAAAAAGGTTACCTATTTAACCCTTTCAGTGCGGGAACCGAATTTTGAAGGCCTTTGCAAACAGTTTGGATCCTGATGAGACGCCACGTTCTGTGGCGTCTCATCTGGATCCAAACTGTTTGCTATTCTGAAAGTATTCTTTGAAAAAAATCAAAGAAAATGCTAATTTTAGAAATTCAGCAGACGACATTTTAGCAGACGACAAATTTCCCAGCATGCAAAGGGTTAACAATAATCATTAAGGAGGGTCCGCACATTCCCCCCGCCTTTCAGGCCTATATAGTTTTGTATATAGTAAGGCTTCATTACTAAATGTTTAGATTGTTTCATATGACTGATATAAATGTTTGTAAATACACAAGTAACTATAATATATTCAATTTATATTTGATGCTCGTATATACACGACCTTTGTAAATATGTTTGGTTTGTACAGACTTGATTCGCACATAACAAGAATTGTTTCTGTACAAAAAAATTCGGGGAAGCATATAGTTCGCAGTTTGTCCTTACTTCCTTCTTTCCTTAATTCACACTTTTGTTACACTATCTCATAGCGCCTTCAATAATACTTCCTTGTTTACTTCTTTCCTTCCTTCACATTTTTGTTACACTTTCTCATCGCGCCTTCAATAATAATAGATTTTCTCCAAGGGAGCATCCATCATTTTCAACGATACTTGTTATGTTTACCGCACCTAGTGAGAGAAACACTTGAGAGAAACACTGGGCGTAGAATCAAATGTCAATACCTGTAACTGAATCAGAGTACCGGTAATATTTTTCCGTTTGTATTGTATATTAGATGATTTTGAGTGTACTGTAGGCATGCAGTTGAGAGACATTGGAAATTGTGTGGCATTTTGTCTGTCAATGATATTCTTGTGTGAATAGTGTCAACAGTCTGCACCTAGCTACGTATATTAAAATACTGCATGCAAGTAATAATCTTTTGTTATTGTTTGGAAAACGCACCAGAAAAGTAGAAATTCTGAGTACAAAACAACAGACCTGAAGATAAAACAAAAAATATACATGTATTATCGTTTTTACTCAGGTGTTGAAGTCTTTGTAGGTATTGCTATTACAGTGTTACACAACGGTAATACATAAAGATAGATATAATAAGGATGTCACCCTTTATGTACCAGTCCCCTTATGTACCACCCCTTTATGTACCACTATCTGACCCTATATGTACCATATATATAATATATAGAGATAAGTAATATATGGTTTAATATGAAGGTGGTGTTAATAATTAAATGTATTTTGTGACATATTATTTATGAATTTATACTTACAAGTAAATTCGTAGAATTGATATCCCCCGCAACATATGCTTTGTTTGAGGATGGGCGCAAATCGGAACGGATGAACAAACTGACAGATTTTTTCAAGATACAAAGGGCCATAACTCTGGTTTTAACAGATGGTGTACAATGCCATTTGGCGTGAATCATCCTCTTATGCATATATATACTCATACGAAGTTTCAATGAAATACGCCAAAGCAATTCCAAGATATGGCTCCAGACAAAAAAGTGACGGAAGGACGGACAGCTGTACGGACAGCCGGACAACACCAAAACAATATCCCTCCGCCTCTGGCGGGGGATATATACTTATACCAAGTTTCAATGAAATCCGCCAAAGCACTTCCAAGATATGGCTCCGGACACAAAAGTGCCTATAGTAAAAAGCATTTTTAACCAGGTTTTCTGAAGGAAATTAACCAGGTTTTCCGAAGGAAAACACTGGTTATTAGATTGGCTGGCGGGCTGGCGGAACAAGCTTGTCCGGGCCATAACTATGTCGTTCATTGTCAGATTTTAAAATCATTTGGCACATTTGTTCACCATCATTGGACGGTGTGTCGCGCGAAATAATTACACTCGATATCTCCAAGGTCAAGGTCACACTTTGAGTTCAAAGGTCAAAAATGGCCATAAATGAGCTTGTCCTGGCCATAACTATGTCATTCATTGTGAGATTTTAAAATCATTTGGCACATTTGTTCACCATCATGGGACGGTGTGTCGCACGAAAGAATCACGTCAATATCTCCAATGTCAAGGTCGCCACGACTAAAAATAGATTTTTTTTTTAAACAAACTTACAAAGGGGGTAATTTTGTTTGTTCATTTCAAAAGTTCAGTTTGAGTTTTCTCCCTTTATCAGTTTTTTTTCACAATGAAAACCTGGTTTTGTGACAATTTTGTCCCTTGTTTCAAAATAGAAAGGGCCATAACTCTGTTTTTAACAGATGGTGTACAATGCCATTTGGCGTGCATCATCCTCTTATGCATATATATATATATACTCATACCAAGACAACGCCAAACAATATCCCTCCGCCTCTGGCTAGGATAATATGCTATATGCCGGTTAAGTCGTGGGTAATTTTAATAAAGATGTTGCATCTCAAATATTTTATAAATATATGACCATGAATCATAATGAAAATAATTATTAACCTTTCGTCTTTAAGATGTGTTGCTTTTTTTTCAAATGTTTATCGTCTTTAAACATCAAAATAATCGACTGTGTTGATAGTGTCAAACTACCATCATGAAAACAAGCTTCCGGTTGATTCGTGGGTTCTGATTGGCTGCCAGAATTTCAAGATTTGCATACTATAAATAGGCGCGCCCTATAAATAGCCTTTAAACTGACCTTGCAGGACAGGTTAATTTCTTGTGAAAAAATGTCAACAGACGATGTAGCATGGTAAATACTCAAATAAACAATTTTGTGTTACTTTGAAACACTATATGAACAATACATAAATGAGAAAATACTTCATAAGGACCTATCAAGTTATGACGAATTACACTATTTACTTGTTTTTGACGCATTTTTATCGGAAAAAAATGGTGACCGTGTCAAAACATTTTTCCGTAACGAACTGCATCATGTACGAACGTTCTATCGCGAGATTTCACGCGATTTCTATACCCACGAATCAAACAGAACCCACGACTCAACCAGTAACAACCATATATTGCAATATATTATATTTTATGCCAGCTTGTGTGTCAGTGACTGTCTTAGTATAATTTATTAGCCCCAGTAGAAATAAATGATTCATATTCTTACCTGAAATTAAAGTATATTATAAAAATCCATTTGTCACTATCTTATCCTGACTAAGTATAACTAAAATGTTTGTATTTCCTATATCTTATTTTCCCCGACTGCATTCATAACGGGCTTGTTCACATATTATAGAAATTAACTTGTTTGTCATAAAATAAAGCACCGTGTGTAAATGATTGAAGCACATAACATCAATATAGGGATAATACACGTTTTCGAGGGAATGATCATCTGCGGGCGCTCGAAAAAATCCTTGCGCACTCGGACAGGAACGGATTTTGAGAGCGCCCGCAGATGATCATGTCCGAGAAAATGTGTATTTTCGCTATTATTGCATAAACAAATCACACATACCAAAATAAATTAAAATAACATTGAAAACAATGTTTTGATCATTCGACATCGACAAAATAATTAGATTTTTTCAATACAGTTCAAGGTTGTGTTTTACATATGCCTCACTCGGTCATCATCCGAAATGACGAGGCTTTACCTTCGGATAGGCAGTTTACGATTTAAAATGTGTTTAAACAGTGGATTAATGCAAAATTGAAATGCATCCGCGCAATTAAGAAATGAGTACTTATTTTGGAATTTACAGCAGGATCGTTGAAGGTACATAATCACTTAAATTTACAGCATAGCCTT
Organism: Dreissena polymorpha; assembly: GCF_020536995.1. NCBI lineage: Eukaryota > Metazoa > Mollusca > Bivalvia > Myida > Dreissenidae > Dreissena > Dreissena polymorpha. The sequence goes on from NC_068362.1 coordinate 60,071,662, forward strand.
TTGAAAGTGTTGAGTAAATAACCTTAACTTCATTGACGTTGCCAATACAATAACGCTGTTGTCAAGAGAGTGCAGATGGTATAAGTTGAAAAGTGGATTGAAATAGTCATTGCCATTATGCCTGCATGCATGAGGAAACTGGTGCTTATTTAGTTCCCCATTTATGCTTGTAAAGTCGTCGAATGCTGGAGAAGGGAAGTAACTGCGTGTGGACCAGATTATGGATATGAAAAACACATAACAGGGCTTGAACGGCACGTGAATCGCCTTGTAAAGCACGATTTCTCCGTTCAAGCCCTCCTTTTGCCAAGTTTCTGCCACCCCACCAGAAGGCATTATAGATAGAGTTTATGCAATAATGACCTATAAAACATGTTTGTAAAGGTCCTTGCAAAGACGTAGACCGCTACAGAAAATGTCAGTAATCCTCATTTGATAGTATAGAGCGATTCAGACGCGAAATGAAAACTTTCGAATGCAGGGAATAATCTACATGCGCGTCCCGCGTCTATGACGCACAAATATCGAAATAGACGCATAGGTTTGAAATATGTGCGTCCTCTCGGACGCATTGCTGAAACGAATCCGTTAAACACATACGCGAATCACGATAAGTACAAACCATCTTGGGTACGAGTCAAAAGTGTAGCGATGAACGTTGAGTTTAACCGAATGAGGCTTGAAAGACTGCAACAAGTCTTTTGATTGGCATCTAGTCGAGCCGCTGCTGTATAATACGAACCAATTAGAATCGACCTTTTAAATAGACCTTCTAAATAGAGTAGTGTTATATATTTTCTAGAGTCCCCGGATGAAACCTGCTTATATACTTTTGTAACTTAGTCATAAATAATACGAAAAAATGCCTCCGAAATAAGGTGTTAAAACAAACAACTCTAACCATTTAAAGGGATCTTTTCACGCTTTGGTAAATTGACAAAATTGAAAAAAGTTGTTTCAGATTCGCAAATTGTCGTTTTAGTTATGATATTTGTGAGGACACAGTAATACTGAACATTTACCATGGTCTAATATAGCCATATATATGCATCTTTTGACGATTTTAAAAACCTAAAAATTATAAAGCGTTGCAACGCGAATTGGAGTGAAATAATTTTGGAGAGTTCTGTTTTTGTCGTTAATTTTGTGAAACTACGAAGATTTCTATATAAGGTATAAAATACCTCAACTAAGGGTACTCGCGGAATAGCTCAGTAGGCTAAAGCGTTTTTTACTTTCAGGAATCTCCAGGGGTCAACTGGTTCGAAACCTGCTCCGGGCAATGTTTCTCTTCCTTTTTTAATTTTATTCTTGATTTTTTACTGAGGCTTTTACGATCCAATGTTTACAATTATCAATATAAAGCATTTAATGAATAAGTTAAAAATGCCAAAATCTGTGAAAAGGCCCCTTTAATAACGGTTGGTCAACGGCTCACAATTCGGACGTTAACAATAATATTATCAAGCTCGCAATTCGGATCTTAACAATATATTATCATCGATTTGAATCAAGTTGAAATGTTGTAACAGGTTACATTCATGTAACAGATAATGTTATAGCCTATGTAAAGGCAAACATATAGTGATAACCCTGATTTTTTTTTGGTTTCAACATGTCTTTGAGATAATGATTATTAAAAGTTTAATGCAAAATATAGTTATTGAGCTAGTGTGAATTAGACTCATTTTCTTCACTACTTGGTATCTTTCAAAATTTGGGACCCATTCTTTTTCAAGGTGGACTCATTAATTTTGGCCTGGGACTAATTGGTCTAAAATCTGCGAGTTCAGGGACCCATAGATTGTAAATTCTAGATTATTTCCTGCGAATGTGGTATTTTTGTGTTCTACAAGTGAAACCATTTGGTTGCTATGCAAACAAATATATATATATATATATATATATATATATATATATATATATATATATATATATATATATATATATATATATATATATATATATATATATATATATATAGTTATATAGTAGTAAAATGTAATAATCCAGATTGTGAATATTATATATAAAAGTGAAAACACGTGTCTGGGATTTTAAATATATATTGATTTAGCCAACGCGTTTCGCATAGCTCATCAGGGCATAATACAATATATTACAACGTCAAAATGTCATGGAGATAACGTCATATCAATTATGACGTCATAACGTCAATAAATATTAAATGAAATTTAATTTGGGTTTAAATACATGTATAAAATGTTGTTCTTTTGCTAACCTAGCTGAAATATTGTTCGAAAATAGCTTATAAAATGGAAATATTTTAAATTTTGGTTCATTATGTGAACATTCATCTAAATGTTTACTTAAAGGCATCTGTCTTGTTGAGGGGTCTCGCATTTGTTGTTCATGGACAGATCGCCTATTTCTAAGTTTATCGCCAGTTGACCTATATAATATTGTTTGCATCCATTGCATACTAATACATAAATCACATTTTGTATATCACATGACATATTAGTTTTTATTTTGAACATTTTGCCATTAAAATCAAAAGAATTCCCTTCAATAATATAACCACACAGGGCGCATCTAGGGTCATTACATTTGGATACTATTGGTTCTTGAGATGAAAAGTAAGATTTGGTTAACAGACGTTTTAAATTAGGTGGCTGTCGCTTACATTTTATATCTTCTGATTTGAAATTATTTTATTCATAACCGGGTCTGTTTGTAAAATGTCAATGTTGTTTTTTAATACGCCAAACAGTTCTTTATTTTTTGGATTTTGTGTTGAAATAAATGGAATTATATTACTCTTGTCTTTTTGTGTTGATTTTGAAAGTAATTCATGTTTAGGGATGGAAAGTGCTTTTTTAATACCTGTATTTATAATAGATTGTGGATATTTTCTTTGAATAAGGGAATGTTTAAGTTCATTTAAACGTTTTAGTTTAAGTTTATCATTCGAAACTATGGTGCAGATCCGTTTCGCTAAAGTGAAAGGAATATTTATCTTTGTGTGTTTATTATGACACGAGGTAAAATTAAGATATTGTTTAGAATCAGTTTCTTTGTAATTATATCAGTATTAATTTCAGTATTGTTTTTTATATCAATATATCAAGAAATGGTAACTCGAGTGTGCTTGTTTGCATTGAAACTTGATATCCGAATGTAAGTTGTTTTAAAATAGTATAAAGTTTTGAAGTTCATGGGGAAATTTTGTCCAGAAAATAAAGCAATCGTCTAGAATCTTTTCCAAAATGTTTTTATAAAAGAAAGAAATTCATCATTATAAATTGATCCAATTCTTGCATATAGTTTTTGTTCTAAAAATCCCACTACCAATGTAGCGTATGTTGGCGCGAATTTAGTACCCATTGCAGTCCCTTTAGATTGGTTGTAGTACTTATCATCAAAATTGAAGTTATTATTTTCAAGTATTATTTTTATGCCTTCTTTATAAACCGTTGCGAAAACCTTTCATTAACCGAATCTGGATATTTTTGAAGCCAATATTCAATAGCTTCTAAACCAAGAGTATGCGGTATATTAGAATATAAATTAATTACATCAAATGATACTAATGTACTTGACTCTGGAACTTGTGAAGGTATATGTTTTAGGAAATCTATGTTATTTGTTATATTGCTATTGACATATTTTACAAACGGTTTTAACAAGATATCCAATAAAAGAACTTAAACGACTTGTTTCACAGATAGTTCCAGCGACTATTGGGCGAAAGTTTAAATCGTCTGGATCCATTAACTCTATATATTCTGAATTGCTATGTTTAATTGCATCCTGAATGATTTTACTTTTATGAATTTTTGGGAAGACCATAAAATAGGCTTGTTTTCCATTCGAATTTTACTAAGAAATCATTTTCCTGTTGAGTTAGTTTATTATTTTCCTTTAGTAAATTGCGTATTTTGAAAGTGTTATTTGACTACCATTATCAGGGATTTGTTTATAATATTCAACGTCATTTAACATTGCTAATAATTTTCTTCTATAAAAGTCTGTATTCATTTAACAATTCCGCCACCCTTATCTGCTTCTTTAATAGTTATGGATTTGTCTTCTGCTAATAAATCTATAGCTTTTCTTTCTTTTAATGATATGTTATGTTTAGTGTCATTTTCCATTTGAGAATGTTGAAGGCAAAGTGTTCGAGTAACATTTATATAATGGTCTAGTGTATTATTTCTATGTTTAGGTGGATAAAATGACGTTTGATTTTTTACAATAGAATTGTTTGTATTATTATGATCACTATTATTAAAAAACTCTTTAAGCCTAAGTGATCTATGAAAATCATCCACATCTTTTATTTGATCATAAGAATCATTTTTATATTTAGGTGTTGGTGTAAATTTAAAACCCCTCAATAAGACGTCAATTTCAGTTTGAGATAATGATCTTTTTGAAAAATTGTAAATTTTGGTAAATAATTTTGAATTTTCAGCTAGGTTACCTAAAGTTTCTATGTCGGACTGCTCCACTCCCTGCCTCCTTCTAAAAAATCAACGTTAAATCGCTTGGTTTGTCGTCGTTATCTTGCAATATGTCGTCGCTCGTATTGTTGTTGTTTCTATAGTTTCTTCTGTATGAAGACCTTGTGTTATCTCGATATTGCTTCTGTTTGAAGTGGAATTGTTTCTTTGGAAATTGTTATGTAATTCGATGTTGGTATTAATAATTTTTAAAAGAACTTCTCTTACAATACTTTCCACATCTATATTTTGTAAACAGCTTGTTTGATTTTGTTGCAGATTTCTTCTTTGCGAATGTTGTTTATTGGTGTTTCTTTCTTGACTGTTGTAGTTGTATGTTGTTTTCAGATTTTGGTAGTTGGTGGTATTTTTTTCGGACAGCATCCGCATATGAAGAGGGTTGATTTTTGTTTACGAAGTCTTGTTTTTTAAAGAATGGATTTTTATTTTCATGTTCCTTTATGAATTCTTTTTCGTATTTTGAAAGCCATTTTTCATTGTTTCCCCATCTTTTATGTGAAATTTCTTCATTTCGTTGCGTTTCCGTTTTCCAAAGTTCTACCAGTGTCCGTGCTGTTCTTCCGTTGCATTTTGAATTTATCAATTTGAATATTTCTTCGTCGATGCGCTTGAATTTCTCACAGTTTGAAGAAGCACGTAATGACTGCAATTCTGTTTGGATATTGAAGTCATTCAATACGGCCCTTTCTCTAACTGATTTCTGATCGATATTTTCATTCGGTATTTCTTTTTTCTGTAAATGTTTTGGTATTACCATTGGAGTTGGAGTTTTCAAAATCAACACAAAAAGACAAGAGTAATATAATTCCACTTATTTCAACACAAAATCCAAAAAATAAAGAACTGTTTGGCGTATTAAAAACAACATTGACATTTTACAAACAGACCCGGTTATGAATAAAATAATTTCAAATCAGAAGATAATAAAATGTAAGCGACAGCCACCTAATTTAAAACGTCTGTTAACCAAATCTTACTTTTCATCTCAAGAACCAAGAGTATCCAAATGTAATGACTCTAGATGCGCCCTGTGTGGTTATATTATTGACGGGAATTCTTTTGATTTTAATGGCAAAATGTTCAAAATAAAAACTAATATGTCATGTGATATACAAAATGTGATTTATGTATTATTATGCAATGGGTGCAAACAATATTATATAGGCCAAACTGGCGATAAACTTAGAAATAGGCGATCTGTCCATGAACAACAAATGCGAGACCCCTCAACAAGACAGATGCCTTTAAGTAAACATTTAGATGAATGTTCACATAATGAACCAAAATTTAAAATATTTCCATTTTATAAGCTATTTTCGAACAATATTTCAGCTAGGTTAGCAAAAGAACAACATTTTATACATGTATTTAAACCCAAATTAAATTTCATTTAATATTTATTGACGTTATGACGTCATAATTGATATGACGTTATCTCCATGACATTTTGACGTTGTAATATATTGTATTATGCCCTGATGAGCTATGCGAAACGCGATGGCTAAATCAATATATATTTAAAATCCCAGACACGTGTTTTTACTTTTATTATATAATATTCACAATCTGGATTATTACATTTTACTTATAAAACTATATATATATATATATATATATATATATATATATATATATATATATATATATATATATTTCAAGTGCCTGCAATTTTGCAATTTTGTGAATATCAGAATGGCTGAATTGACATTGATTGGTAAGTATTGCTCATATTGTTATATCAAACCATGAACCAACTTGTTCTAGTTGAATGATGTCTAAAAACATTTTGACCTTGGCGTGAAAGACTTCGTTGAAATGATTTATTCAGATTGGGGGGATCGTTTAATAATATGTTAGCATGTTTTTTCAAGAAGTTTTATTTAGTGACTCATCGTATGGATAAGTTGATAAAACATAGTCAAAATGGTTATTATGACAATATCTACAACTAGTTTGAATCTTAGACACTTGCGTCCAAAAAACAAGGTCATCGGGTCCAGACTTAGACAAACCTTGTAAACAATCTTGAGGCAACATTTATGACTCAATCTTGATTAAACCTGGTCAGAATATTTATCTTAATATTTAGGCTGAGTCAGAATCCAGGCCAGATGCTTCCCAAAACAAGTTTATTAGGTCAAATCTTATAATAATCTCTAGATGCCACATTTATGACTCAGTCTTGATAAAACTTGTTTATCTAAGCCATGTTCGAAACATGGTCATATGCTTCTAGTAACTTAGTCGCCAGGTCAGATTTAAGAAAATGCTAAACTCTCTATGGCCAACATTTATGATTTAAGCTTGATGAAGCCTGATGGGAAAATTGATCTTGCCAATATCACGTTTGAATCTGTGTCAGGTACGTCTAGAGACTAGTTCACCATCTCAAATCTAAAAAAAAAGCTTGTGACCACTCTAGAAGCCAAGTTTATTACTCAGTCGTGTTTAAACTTTTTCAGAATGTTTATCTTTACAATTTGAAGTCCACGTTTTACAGCTGGGTTAAGTGGGGTCAAAAACTAGATATTCGGGTCAATACTCAACATTTACGGAATGACATCGGGTCTTAAACTAAACAAAAGTAAATGTACTGTGCTACGAGTAGGTCAATTAAAACAAAGCAATGTTCAATATAAAAAAGAAATGAAATTTAATTGGACATCCGATGAAGCCACAACGTTAGGAATTACTTTCACAAATAATGAAAAGGATACAGTTCTAAAAAACATACTACCTAAATTACAGAATTTTAAAAACTGCTTAAAATCATGGCATCATCGTAAACTTACACTTATTGGAAAAAACACAGTATTGAAAACGTTTGCACTTCCTAAGTTAATATATGTATTTACAGTTCTCCCAAATCCACCAATTGATGTTATTAACGATATAAAATCAGCAATATTTAATTTCATATGGGACGGTAAGTCTGATAAAATAAAAAGAACTCAGTTAATTCAATCTGTAGAAAATGGAGGTATCCAATTAACGAACATTGACTCATTCTTGAATGCAATCAAATGCAGCTGGGTTAAAAGATACCTAGATAATACCAATACGAGTAAATGGAAATTATTCTACCAGAAAATCCTAAAAAAATATGGTGACTCCTTACTCTTTGAATGTAACATCAGCAATACTATCTTACATGAAATTGCAAACGAAAACATATTTCTGTCTGATGTTCTATCAGCGTGGAGTGATGTCACTCATAACTTAGAAACCCAAACCAGCAGTAAAACAATAATATGGAATAATAAAGACATAACGTCAAACAATAAGACGTTTTTCTATAAAGACTGGTTTGAACGAAGCATTAAATATGTCGACCAATTATATGACTACAGAATTAAGGATTTCTACTCTTTTGATAATATATGCTACATATACGGAATACCTTCAAATAATTTTCTGAAGTACTACACACTAATCAAAAGCATACCCATACATATTAAATCTGAAATCAATACAAATAATACACCATGTACTCAAACAACATTTGTAGAAAACATACTTGGAAGAAAAAACAAAACAAATAAAATATTTTACACACTACAAATTAAAATCCCTACAGAAAACTCCAAAATCCAAACTAAATGGCAAGTCCTTTTTGGAGAAAATGAACTTAATTGGAAACACATATTTACCATGCCATATAAAGCAACTATTGAAAGCACACTGAGAAATTTTCAATATAAATACATCCATAGAATAATAGCTACAAATAAATATCTCTATAATTGCAAATTATCTAACTCAAATATGTGTGACTTCTGCAGTGAAAACATTGAAACTATAGAACATCTTTTTTGGGAGTGCAAACACATCCAGCCTATTTGGAATCAATTAATATCTTTTCTTGAACAACATCAACTAAACGTTAAACTATCTTTCTTAAATGTAAGTTTCGGAATTAACTCATTGAAATCAATAGACTGTAATAATATTGTGAATTTTATGGTTATATTGATGAAATATTTTATCTTAAACATGAAGTACAAAAAACAAGTACCAAATTTTAATTGTTTTGTCCATAGTCTTAAACTAAAAATCCAGATTGAGAAAGAAATAGCCCTCAGTAATGACACATTACAAATCTTTGAACAAAAATGGAATCGGATTAAATTCTCATAATGTTTTGTCCACTTATATACATTTCACTCTTATGTTAGTTTATCCCTCTAAAATAGTTTTGTTTATTTATTTATTTTTTCAATCGGACAAGATCATTGTGAATATACAATAAAACACACAAGTCCAGTATGCTTTCTTCCGACTTTATACAACTCATCATTTTTCATAACTATTTCTCTGTTGTTCTTTTCTTTTCTCTCTAAAAAATATATATATATTAGCATATCTTGTATAACATGCCTGAACTTTATTGCTTTGTACAATCACTGTGTTGTATGATCATATACATGTTTTATTGTATGTATGATATTGAATAAAAAAAAAAATAGAAAAAAACAAAAACATTTGGTATCATTGAGCTCATGTGAGAGCTTTAGGGCCATATTTTGGCCGAATACATTTTTATGCAAACATACAACATAACCATATATCTATCTCTTCTTCACGTATGCAATTGCACTCCACATATGTTTTGGCATCATAATGCGAGGTTACAACAAAGCAAGGCTTATTACTCTTACCAGCAATTGTGTACAATTATATCAGTATATTTTCAGAGAGGAAGCGCATGTACTTTTTATGTTTGTGTGGCTTACGGTGACAAAGAATGTTGTTGCTTACCGTTCATCAAATATAACAACATAGTTTTAAGTCAAAGGCTAGATCCCTGAGCTTACTCTTCCATTTCCTAAATTATCCAATGGCTACAACTTACCACATTTTGTTCAAAAAGGTTATGTTTGGCTACAAATGTTTTCTTAGCAAAATCCTAAGCAATATTCAAATTGAGTAGAATAATGACAAAATACAGACTATTTTGCCAACAAAAATTTTATGCCATAATTGTAGCCATAAATGTCCTGTAACCTGATGATTTTATACATTCCAGTGATTAGAGGCTACGATCAGCGTAACGCTGGACATTCTCCAGTGATTGGAGGCTTTGGTCAGGTATGATTTCAGCAATACGCTGGAGACTCTTCAGTTATTGGAGGTTATGATCTATTTTATACAGTCAAGTAATAAGTGGCAATGAGCGTTTTCATAAACCTCAATGATAAAAGGCTATGATGGATTTTATGCAACCCATTGATTAGAGATCATTATATATTTTATACAACCTTATAATAATAGAGTATGATCTATTTATACAGCCTAGTGATTAGAGGCTATAATCTGTTTTATACACCCCAGTGATAAGAGACTATGGTCAATTTATACAGCCTAGTGATTTGAGGCTATGATCTATTTTATACACCCCAGTTATTAGAGGCTCTGATCTTCTTTATACATCCCAGTGATTAGAGGCTATGATTTTTTATGCACCCACATAATAAGAGGCTTTGTTATATTTTATACAGCCCAATGATTAGAGGCTATGATCTATTTTTTACAGCCCAGTGATTAGAGGCTATGATCTATTTTATACAGCCCAGTGATTAGAGGCTATGGTCTATTTTATACAGCCCAGTGATTAGAGGCTATGATCTATTTTATTCACCCTGGTGATCAGAGGCTGTGATATATTTTATAAACCCAAGTGATTAGAGGCTATAATCTATGTTATACAGCCTAGTGATTAGAGGCTATGATCTATTTTATACAACCCAGTGATTAGAGGCTATGATTGGTTTTACACACTCAAGTGATTAGATGCAATTGTCTATTTTATACATCCCAGTGATCAGAGGTTATGATCCATTTTATACACCCCATGATGAGAGGCTATGATCCATTTTGCACATCCCAGTGATCAGAGGCTATGATCTATTTTATACACCCCATGATGAGAGGCTATGATCCATTTTACACACCCCATGATTAGAGGCTATGATCTATTTTATACACGCCATGATGAGAGGCTATGATCCATTTTACACACCCCATGATTAGAGGCAATGATCTATTTAACTCATTACATGATAAAAGGCAATTCTCTATTGTTTACATCCAGTGATCAGGGGCTATCATCTATTTTATACGTCCAGTGTTAAGAGTCTATCATTTATTTTCAGCGATACCCTGGATACGCCCATGAACAGGAAGTGGATACCGAATGCTGACCATACCACCTTGACACCCCTGGAGTTTGTGTCTGAGTAAGCATGACCCCTGCAATCACTCTGGCGTTGTTCTCTTTGAGCCTTGCTCTGTAAAACTGGTTTTAATGCATGTGGAAAAAGTGTCGTCCCAGAGCGGCCATTCCTGTCTACACAGGCAAATTATAGGCAACTTTTTCCACTTTTATGGAATTTTTAATTTAAATGATGTCTATTCTAAATGAAAATAAAGTAAATGCAGAAAGAGTGGTCCCTTATTATCCTGTTTGGACTGCACAGGGTAATCTGGGATGACACTTTATGCATATTCATTAAGCCCCATTATTTAAGTAAAAGAAGGTCCTTTTAAGTGTAAAAAAGGTTTATACAGAGAGACACTTTCCTGCAATCCTTGTAAAAGTGGTATCAGTTACTTAAAGAATGATTGCTGAGTAGAATCAAATACATGTGGAAATACATCATGTTCTTGCGTGTAGGGATTTTAAACAATTTAATTTTTTGATTATTGCGGATTTTTTTTCAAATTCTCAAGGAATACAAATGTTATTGTTTGTTTATTGCACATTGTAACATTTACCTACTTACCTATATTTACCATCTACCATGAATTGAAACCTCATTTGGTAATTTCTATACTACTGACCGTGGGTAACTCGACAACAAACTGTGATAGCAAATCATATTTCATAAACAATTAAGAGGACACGGCCCAACAGAATAAGGTGAAGCCCTGAATGAGTTTATGTGTTTCCGTCTTTCATTATGTGTCAGACATCTATGCAAACATACATTAACAGCATTAAATAAACACAGGGATGCGCCAAAACCGGTGCGCGATAATTCGATAGATTGAAAGCTTACTGTATCGATCACGCGCAAATTATTTTATAGTGCAATTAATTTTGCTTACTTTTCGCATGTTTTTGTTCTTTTAATAGTAATTCAATATTGTTTATATAAAAATCATGTTTAATATGTAATGTTGTTTTTTCAACCATATGAAATTAATTGGTCGTGTTCATCTGCTGCATACTTATTCTCCTGGTACAATTACCAAACTCTCTATCGATAATTACATATGTAGTTTTGACAAGCTGCTTATGATTCATGATTATCGAAAATATGCGCATGCTAAAACGAGCGGTTTTTAAATTTAACTATTGCCATTCGTTTTCAGAAATCATGGACTTACTCAAAATTTACTCAAGACATTGCAATAAGCAAACAAATAAAAATTAAGTATTGTCCTTCAATTGTAAAGCAGTCAATTTTCATGCAGCATTTTAATATTGTAATATCCATTTAATTTCCTTACAATGTCTTCTTAAAATAGATATTATCTTTTACGGGATAAAGATGATTATACCAATAAGGTGGTAAATAATAAATCGAAGCTAGCTCGAGAGTGCCGTGTTACATTTGCGGAATATATTTGTCCGAATTTCGTGTTCATGCATTGACCAACAATCAGAGTTCAAGAGGTAAGGCAATTCAAATTAGTCTTTAATTGTGCATTTCTGATTAAAAATCAGTTACAAAATAAGTCAATGCAGTCAGGTTTTGCTATGATTGTTATCATTTTCGCTAATAATCAACAGAACATGCAACTGATTTTTTACAAAAAGAATATATATTATATATAATTTTCTGTCAATTATAGTTTTTTTTATCAATATTTAACCCGTGATAATTGTAAAATATAAAGTAATGAAACATAAACATGTTTAGGAATCTATACAAGATAATAATTAAACCATGTGAAAAAGTGTAATAAGCATCCATTCATGTATCAAGATAATATTAGATATCTATGACATATATAAATTTAAAAAATCATTTTGTTGAACAAGATTGTGCACAATATAACACTATACAATACCCAGTTAAATTGTATAAAATACCATTCCATAAGCAAATATATCGAAATACACAATTTTTAATTGACTATTTATACAATTAAACACTACAATCCCTATTGACCACGTTATACGGTAGATTTAATTGATACATTTGACGTATACAACAATGCAAAAAAAACTAATCAGAATAAAATGCCAGTTAATTTGTTTTTAAACCATTTTGAAAGTTTATGTTTATCATGCGTTCAACGAACACATTTGCAGTGTTGTTGTTCTTTTACCATTTTTGAAAAGTTGCCCGGGCATTTGGATTGGGAAAAAAGCGTCTTTTTTACTAAATTTAAGAAATTGGCGTTGTTAATTTTTATGCCTTCGTCATTGAGGGAAAAAAACATTTTTTTACATTAGGAATCGGACCCGAAATTTGAACACTCTTTTCTATGAACATTTTCGAAAATCCAACTGTCACTTTTGAGTTCAATTCTGGACTTGTGTCAAGCGTGAACAACTGCGACAGTTGAATTTAATAATTGGAATGTTTCTAAACTATATTGGAAGGAGTTTCTTCATGCATTGGTTCTTCAGCAATGAACGTTTGATGTCTTCAAGTCGATATCTGGAAGACCTGCATTCAATTACATTCAATCGTTTCTATTTTCGATGTAGCACTCCTTCCATATAGAAGATATTGTTTCGTATTTGTTTTTATTTTGATTGTATTAGCTTGCAATATCACAGGCAAAGAACTGAATCAAAATTCGGGTGTTGAATCAATATCAGTCTTCATAGCATAACTATCATCAACAGTGTATGTCAGCACTGTCCGTATTTCACAACGTTGCGAAAGACGAATCAGTTGTAAATTTCTCAGTGAACTGGGTTTGTTTAGGTGATTGGGCTTTGTTAGCATCATGGCATTTTTCGTGTGCGGGCTCAAACCTTTCGTATTACATGAAGAGGCTCCTTGTTGATCCCTATAGGCATTTTTAAAATACAAAACAAGACGAATTTTAAACAGAAGTGAAGGAAAATACCATATTAATTCAGTCGAAATCCCTGCTCTTTTACTATAATCCTTTAACTGTTCAAGTATAATTCACTGGTATGTTTGTCATTAGACCTCACTATCCGTAGTACTCATCTAATGGATACTTTTATAGGTAAAACGACTTCTACTATATAAGACTATTATGTAACATTATCATATGCTTATTTAAATAAAAAGATTTCAGGTCCTATCAAAAATATACATTCCCGGAAAAAAACAGTTATCACTGAGTTTCGAGTAACAACTGCACCACAAAAGGCAATTAAACTAATTGAAATTAATTATTTAAACGGTCAGAGGATTCTTAATTGGCAAAGCAGAATTAAAGTGTTAAATTTATGACATTATATTTTCTCCCAGCAATTAAAGCAATAAATGTGTTCTCAAAACAATTTACATAAAATATTCATCACGCGATATACATGCATTAAGATGGTTTATTAATCGAAAGTATAACAGTTTCTTCCTTTTTTTTACCTACTCCTAATATTGTGTTTTCACAAAATGCATTTGAAATAGATACACTGCTTTTAAATGGGACTTAAAAAAAAATTTGGTAGAGCTTTTAATGACGGAGCCTTATGAACGGATCCGTGACCTGTGTAAATGGGTTTAAATGTGGTCAAATAATTCTCTCTCTTCTTTGAGCTCATACAAGTTGTGTGTTTTTTACAAACGCTCAACATAAAACAGGCACCAAACAATGCATCACAACGTTTAACTTGTGGAAAAAGCAATCGTTGATGGTAGAGCTTGTAATAATAGAGCCTTTCGAATGAAGCTGTGCCATAAGTTAATCGGTATGAAGGTGGTTAAAAATGAAAATATGCGTAAAATGTATCCTTTTTATACAAAATTGTGACTTGTCAAACGGTGCAAATAAACATTGTCCCACTAAAGCATCACACTATTACATTTGAAAAAATAAGTATGCAAAAGCTTTTTGAAAAAAAATCAGTAACATATGTTTATCGGACAGAATTTGGTTTAAAAGTTAAAAATAAATGACTAAATGTTCATCCTCTATGTGCTTTTTCAAAGTAATAAATTTCAAATAATGCAATTTGCATTTGCACACATACCAATATGTTTAGTATATAGCTTGTAACAAAAGAGCCCTTTGAAAATAAGCTATGACATATGTTAATATAACTGAAGGTAGCTTGAAAAATAAAAAATAAAGTAAAGATTTATCTTCATTGAACTGTAAAAAGTTATAACTCTTTAAATAATGCAAATAAAATATGCATCACACAATGCATAAAAATGCAATATTAATAAAACTACCGACTTGTTTAGTTGAAGCTTGTAACGCCAGAGTTATGACATAAGTATATCGGACTGAAGGTGGTACCGAACAATTCATCAACATGAAACATTTGAAAAAAAATACCAACCCGTTTGTTTAAAAGTTGTTAAAAACCTTTTTTTTAAGCTGTGACGTACGTTAATCAGATTAAATTTACTTAATTTTGACATAACAAATAAGCAACAACCACATGTAATGGACGTGCAAAATTTTGAAGAATGGCACAGTTATCAAAAAAGCGCTTGTTTTGTCACCTTTGTTAAAAGACTCTCGTCTTTAAAAAAAAAGACTTTAAAAAATGACTGCAAACGGGAAGTTTTCTTTGCTTTAAATATGTGAAACAACTTTGTCCCACACATTTTATACTCAGTCGTGTACCATAATTTTTAATCATCATGTTGGCTTGTTATGATGTTACGAATACCCTTCCTACTTTTGTTAGTAATTATAAATATTGTCATTTAAAAATTCAACAATATTTGTTATATGAAATTCGTAATATATATAAGTGGTTTAATGACTAGCATCAACCGTACTATTTGTTTTGTTATTGGATAACTCTAACTTTAACTCCCATGGGTCAAATTACGAAACTGCCAACTTTCAAACCCTCTTTCTTGCCTTTACTATGTATCGAATTGTGCACGCCTGTTATCATTTGAAGATGTATATGTCCTCTTCAAATACTTGCAATAGAAAATTACCTTCCTGAAACTTCCAAGAACATCAAATTCGCCCAAATGCAAAGCAGCCTTGGAAAACATGAAATGAGATTTCGACAAAAGCACAGTACTTTAATAAACGAACCCAAAACGTTTATCTTTTAACGTAGTCCCTTAAATTTTGCACACACATAGGATGCAGGAAATAGCCACAAAATGCATGGGTGCGATTCTGTGTGTCATTTAAACAAGAAAAACGGAAATCTTCGGAAATAAGCACTATTTTCGAATAGACTACGAAGGGATACAAAATGATTAAGCGGGACTTAACCTCGTTTCTGGCGTTGAATAAAATGGTGACCGTGAATTTTTTCAGCTCTCGCGTGAAGCCTCGCTCTCGCGCATGATGGTTGTTAGTTTGTTCTACGGAAATTAAAGATGTTCATTCCTTTGTTTGCCTAGGTCATTGGAAATGCCTAGCATTCGATTTCAATAAACAAACCTAATTTTGGCTATTTTATTTAACTACCGATATCATGCATTCCGTTTTTATATGTTTTAATGCTTATTAAACTTACTTATCGCGGGTTATATATATTTGTTAAATGCAGCAAGAGTTATGCTGCTAGACATCAAATTTCAACTATTTATAACAATGCCCATCACTTTCCGGTCGTTAAATTATTTCTTACTATTTAGGCTTATTTAACCTGTTTATATAAGCCGTTTATATAAGCAGTTCGTGTATAATTAACACTATTTTGACCGCTAGATATGGTCGAATGTACGTCATTGTTGTCCACAATGTATTTCGCCAGTTACCATGTTTCTCTAGTTACTAGGACAATGATGACTAAACAGAAAAAGTGTTACAAGCTGTGATTTTATTAATTTAAAGAACACTGAATCCCCTATAGAGAAAGGATTGTACATAGGAAAAACTGTCGTTAGAATTTAAGGGGCGAGTATATTTAAATAATGTTATGTTAAAGTGTTCTTGTTATCTGACATCTTAAATTTCTATTGACGGCCCATCCAAAAATATGACGTACGGTCTGTGTGTGATAATATGTAAATAAATTTTATATGGATTCGTCATACCTTTTATACATATCGTTTTTATTTCTAAACCGATGAGTTCAATGAGTTCATTGGAAAGTATATGTACATTTACCTAGATTAGTTTCACCATCAATCGCATTCATACAAAGTAATCGTTTTCTAATAAATAACAAATCTGAAAAGTGCACTTCTTACTCAAAAAGAGCTCACACAAATAATCAGTGAGTATTAACTGGAAATAAAGCAATTTTGTTTTTATTGTTTTTGCTGTTGTTGATAATAATATTGACATTCTTCTTGATGTTGTTGATGATCATGATGCTGCTTCTGCTGCTGATGCTTCTGATGCTGCTTTTGGTGCTGCTGCTGATGATGATGATGATGATTGCCAGTTCAAAATAGGAAAATGGGCACTAGTAGTTTTTAAATTGAAATCACAAATATTAGTTCACGCTGGCAGTATTTTAAAAACTTCAATAGTTGCTTAATAAAACAAAACAAAGATTAATGCAAAGGCAGATATCAGCTTTTCAATAACAAAACTATGAGTCGGCCTAAAAAAAGTACAAATTTTCTCAAATAAATATATCAACAACTATTTCAGTTTAACTTATAATGCTCATTTTCGGCTAGTGTGTTTAATGTTTCTAATTTACAAGAAACTATTATTAGAATATTAATTTTTAAAAGTTTTAAGAAATTCAGCTGTGAACTTTTTCCATAAAAAGACTGCTTTGGCCTCAAACCTTACAACAGTTGCGCTAATTAATATCTCCGGAACTATTTAGTTAAAATGATATAGTGTTCTTACGACTACGGATTTGTATGAGGTGTTCTTTGAAAATCTAACAGCTGTTACGTCTTATCTCTTAATATGATTGCAGAGGCGTGTAGTGATGTAGTATTCTTGTATCACTTTGGTTAATATTAAAAATTTGATGAATATCGAAACTTTGTTTTGTGATTCCCTTATTTTAATTCGACGATGAATGTCGTAAAATCATGTTTAGTGTACACGCAGAATTCTCGAGTGTAAAGGTACATAGCAGTGGGCCGCGAGATAAGAAGAGGTTTCACGCAGTCCCATGATGATGATTCCAATCTTTGTTTAGTATAGATCTTTTTCCTGATACGAATTGATAGGCTTTTGGCAACAGCTTAACTAGCTGTTTTTGCGACCCCATTAGCATTCGAGCCAGACTACCCTTTTCGGCATAAACTGAACAGAGTTTCGATATGTCCATTATACACTTTTGATTACCTACAATTAGGATGTAGCCAATGTAATATGTTTGTATTTTGTAATTTGTCAATTTAAAGTAAGCAAACCTGATCATTTGTTTTTCGGCGAATATATCCAGCTGGCTTAATTTGTTTAGTTTTGAACACGGGAAACACTTGATATGTATTGTTAATTATAAATCGTCTTTTTTCATCAAATGACGATATATAGAGAAACATTAACTATCAAATTAAGTAGCAAAAAACATGTTTTCACAAACATTAACGTTTTAATTCGTTTAAAAAGGTATCAAAAAGTTTTCGATGTTGATCGTATACACAAAACCTAAAGTCGATACACACTGCCATCAAAGAGGGGCGATTAACCACAGAAACCGATTAAAAATAAATACACTCAGAGTTGTCTCCTTTTACATTTGAATTGTTTCTTATTTTTTGTTACACTCAAAGTTTCGATGAAAGTGATTTACGTCACCCAGAATTTTTAGATTATATGGTAATTATTTTTTTCGTATGATGGTTCTCTTGATATGGATAGTGTTTATGAAATAGTCTTTTAATAATCTGATTCTTCTTAATTGTTCGTCAGATAGTTGCAATTATGTTAATATGGTTATATCTTTTATCTTGTTCATGAACTGGCATCAATGGTTTACAACAGTTCTATCACTGCTAACAATAGTCGTTTATAAGACATGCATGTTTGGTTCCAGTGCAATTTGTTTAGCTGTTATTTGTCTTATGTATTTGGAGGTCGTACATCGTCTTTTTGTTAACTTCGAAATGTATTTTAGAAGCCGCATAAATACTAAAAAATCAACAAATATTTCGTAATATTTCGTAAAATAAAGTCAGCACATAAAAATAAGTGTTTCTAAGCTTTAAAGTGCTTAAGGTTAGACATTTCTTGAACCTAGTTGTAGCCACCAATATTTTGCATTTAACGTGTTAAGACAATAAACTAAGGTTAAATACTTTTGTATGTTTCCCGTTTAGTTGTTATAGGTTTGTCTGTCTTGTATAAGATGTGCGTCACTTTCCTTTAATTATGAACTGTTTGTTGATGACCTCGAGAACATAGTAATGAATATAGAGAAAATAGTTCTGCTTAAGTGAGCAAGCGAACGGACGAACATATAAACATAATATAGAGAAACCTCCACCTGAACTTTATTGGCGTTATACTAAAAACAGGCTTGACAATATTAGATGTATTTACAATCATCGACGTTGAACTTGCGTTATAAACTGCACATATTTATAAAGACGCACATTTGTACCAAGATTTATATAAGATTTAATCAAAGTTGAAACTTGACCTTGGCTTTGTATAAATGCACATTTTGCCAAAGATTCTTCAAAATGGCTTAATGACCGGCCTGATAAAACGGGATAGGCAACATCTTGAAAGACCTGTAAACCATATTTAGTATATCAATATTTTAAGTTTGGTTACCGATCTCCAAAATTAATCTAAATACATACGTACGGAATGTTTTCTGCTCATATCTAATGTTGCATCTAAAACGTCCATAATAATTGTTTTATTATTTTTATCACCATTGATCACTATCAACAGAATAAGTATAAGCGTCATCAGTAGTGGAGTTATCTGTCTTATCCGTTAGTTTTAAATAGTTCATTTAGCAAGACTTGTCTTTGCGGCACTTAAGCCGCATGGACAAAACATCATAACTTTGTGTTGCGTCGCCGCATAGATATAACCACCCTGTCTATGCGACGGCAATCACATGCAAAAAAAATCATGTATTGGCGGCATCACACCGCCAAATATACTGTTTCAGCGGTAAAAAGCACACTCACTCCCGCTGAACTACGTTACAATGAGAGGTGCGTCTGTACGACAACGCGATACGGCGTCATAACTACAACGGTTACAGCGTCTTGACAGTTAGACATACACACGCGTTTATACAGGTACATTCTTTGTTTAAACTTACACGTAAAACGGGATATGGCATTTATTTTCATTTATTAATGTTTCTTTACTAACTACCTAAGCTATCGAGACATTTTCTAGCGTGAAATCATGATAAAAGAAAGAAGTTCAAGCTCTAAACAAAAGAAATCCAATTAATTCGTTCTTTCTGGCTTGCAGTTTCTGTCACGATATTTATTTTCAATGATTTGTATCAAGTTCACTCTTTTACAAACATGTGATGCCCATGTGTATACTATTATTGGTGATTTCTATCCGATTTTGCAAAATATTTGTTGCATGTCAACTCCGTGTACATGTTACGGTATCTTCTCTTACGACTAAGACATGTTACGGTGCCTTCTTTACAGCGTTACAGCGCCTGCAGGAAGTCAAATTTACAACTATGGAGATTTCGTTTCACGATAGTAGCATTTTGGACGTGAGTATGGAGGTCATCATTGATTGCAACAACAACGAAGTGCCTAAGGGAAAACCCCGACCGTGTACATCGACGCATATTGCCACAAAACAGAAGGGATATCTGTTCTCATGCCCCAGTTGTCCGTATAATACAAACTCTAGGGGCAATCTTTAAGATCAGGAGGAAGAAATTTGTGGAAATACATGGGAGACTTCACCAAGCCTGGGACGATTATGAAGAGGAAAAACTGTCGACAACAGACCTACTGAGGACCATCAGTCACATCAATGCCCTGGGACCATCAACTGCGGTGCACCATGTTTGACGACGACGAATGAACTGTTAAATGATTTTGAACTGAACTCTGTGTGACAGTGAATAATGTGATGAGTTTCTTCATGTACTTGTATGTTTAAAATCTGCTTGTATTGTGTTATGTAAATGTGTATATGTATAAAAATTAAATAACATAATTAAAACTGACTGATATTATTGAAATGTATCTTCACTGTTATATATTGCATGTTGTAAATTATGTAAATGTATATATGTATGAATAAAAATTAAATAAAAGAATAAAACAAATATCATGAGTTTATTTCTTTCATGCACAATTTGTAAAAAGTGCATTCCTTCAATTGAGTAAATTGAGTAAATCATTAACATAATTACTTAGTTACTAATTACCTCAATTACTGTAAAGAATGTAAAGAACTAATTTTTTTAAATAAATGCACCAAATCTTAAAAAAAATGGTACTGATTTATTTAAATCGTAAATGTACTGTCAATAAAGTTACATTTGAAATTCAATCTACATTTTTTGGTTTGGTACCAAAAATTATTCTTTTTAAAAAGTTCAGTGGTAGCTCATTCATGCCCCTAAATTCTTTACTGTAGGCATTGAATTAATTTATCAATTAACAATTAATCAGTTTGCAAATATATGCACCTAATGTAAGCCAATAAAAGGTGTCCTTCACACCTCATTGTAGGTATACCTCTATAATGATTTAATTTTACCGAAACCTCCACAACATTTACTATATTAAATACAATTTACCGAATTTGTTATTTACCGAAACCTCCAGTACCCGTCGATACTATACCGTAACCTTAAACATGTTGTATTAAATGCACTGTAACACTCTCTGTAAGACGCCGTAACATTTTAATTCATCAAAATTTATCTCGTTACACTTACATGCAGTTAATTTTGAGGCAGATCTGGATAAGATTGATTCAATATTCGTTCTTGCTTACGTTTGTTTGCATTTTCTTCTGTTTAATATCAGACTTTGAATTATATTCCAATGATTTTATGAGTTGTCTATACAGGTCTGTAAAACTTCCACTTTATCGATAACATAGGAATAAATTACATGGCAAGCTATGAAAGAGGAACACAATATCCGTATTGAAATAAACATTGGCTTACACATACAAAAACTATTCAAAATCACCGTTATTTAACATTTATTTAAACAACGTCCCGTATCGTCAACAAACTGTGGGAAGAAGCCGTAACCGTTGTAGTTATGACGCCGTATCGCGTTGTCGTACAGACGCACCTCTCATTGTAACGTAGTTCAGCGGGAGTGACACTTATTACATTCAAACATACAAACTTGTGAACATATTATGCAAGCTATCTTTCAGCTCATGCATGTGTTTTTGCGATATTTAAATTGATCGCATCCTATTTCTAATTTTATATTGACGTCAGAATGTTAGTGTTCAAAATGTTAGTTAAAAATCTCTGCGCTTCTGGAAAAACGTCTGACAAACATACATAATATGTACATTAAATTATCGTTTCGTGTCACAATTGTTAGGCTGTAACAGTGACCACAGGTGGTTAGCGTGTGGTTATGATATTGATTTAGTAAAAACATCATTTTTAATGAAAAATAATCAAATTATAATTAAAAGCCAACTTCTCTGAAAAATCGTTTCGTGTAACAATTGTTTGGCTGTAACAGTGATCACAGGTGGTTAGCGTGTGGCTACGATATTGATTTAGTGAAAAGATCATTTTAAATTAAAAATAATCAAAGTATAACGAAAAACCAACGTGTTCACTATCAAACATAATAATATATAACAAGGTGTTAAACTCAACATGATCCGAAAACAGGTTGCATCGCTTTGAACAGCCATACCTTCATTGATTGTGCAGCGATTTCCATGAACTCAGTCTTTTTCAACGCAGACATAAAAAATTTCCTATCTGGAAATGTATATACGTTGTAATATGTTTACAAATGCTGGTCGAATTTTAAGAAATAACACGATACACAACTCGCGTGACCTATTCGCCATCGATTATGAGATACTTACACCGGCTCAATGTGTTGCCAGCAGTTGGGCAACGTTAATAATTATCTACTGCAACATGAACATTGTAAACGGATACGATATTGTACAAATTGCATCAGTAAAGTGTGTATTCGTTTTGATACTTTAGTAGCATTCTTTTACATGTATTGTGTTGTTTGATGTGCAATGTTTTTGTTCCTTCTTGTGTTGTGTTTTGTAATTGACAAAATGAACATTGCTGTTATATATTGCTTTAATCTTTGATATGTAATCATGTTTTTCTGTGATCCCAATTAAAGATTTTATGTGATATATTATACTTTTATGCAAATAATTCCACAAAATTAAGCCTCACTGATCTTACACTATGACGTATGGGAGTTTGTTTGAGAAAACCTCTGACACAGGTTTTCCGATAAAGACCCAGCTATCCGGTAATGCCTGATTCATTTTACCATTATACTCGCAATGTAAACAAATATTATTCGGTGAAACAACCGCAATTGTTTCATTAGGCGACACATATGTCTTTCGATGTATAATTATATGTTTGGTGAATGAATGTTTTATACCTTGAAATGAGATAAATCCTTAGTAATCCGTTGCATCAATATTCCATTGACTAATTATAGTAAAAAAGCACAATACAAAGAGTATGCATTTAATCAGATTATATGAAGATCCACTGAAATATACATAAAAACCATATTTGCTACTTGCCAATTTGGACCAAGCATCCGGTCCGTCTAAAAACCGTATATGGCAAATATCCGCGGATAAAAGCAAAACGACCGCATATGAACGAATACATGAAATAATAATGCTCTTTCTGCAACGTTTTGATAAACAAATTATTCCTAGATGGAAAACACACGACGTGTTTGAATTTTAAATCGGTATTGTTGTCTTAAAAATCGAACATTAAACAAGACGTGACGTGTATTGCATAAGAACAGCGTTGTGGCCAGTCGATCGATTATGCATGTCCAACCCCTCTTAAGCAGCCAGTCAAGGGAAACGGCCAAACTGGCTGCTTAAGCGGGGTGGCCTTTTAAGAGGGGGTTGGGTCATAGGTAGTCTAGAGTTGATGAGTGCATGGTCAACTGTTCAATTTTTGTATAAACACAATGGTAAATATGTGTTCATGTATTAAACAATGTATAGACTTAAAATAATTTTATTTCTTCCTTTCTAAAGTCAGCTATTAAACAACATTTCCATTCAAAAATATATTCTATTCATCTTTCTAATCATCATCATCAATATCATCCTCATCAGAACCAAGTCAATGAAAAAGAATCATTCTCATGATTCGTTGTTTACAGAATGCGCGTTGTATGGCCCCAATGCACTTAAGATGGGTACAGTTGTGAATCAGTTATGCGTGAATAACTCCCGTGTCACTATCAATCAATCGATAATAAAATTGGTTTATTGCAGTTGAATGTCTTTGTAATACCTACCGCACAAATTGGTCCCGACAGTGATCTCCTCCACGATAAAATCGTGGCCAGTTACTTAAGAGACTGATAATAGCAACCAGGTGTAATCCTACTGGTAATCGTGCTTTTCATGCATTATATTATAAAAACATTTATTTCGCCGCGTAAATGGTTTTATCAAAATTAATATTGAAATCATTGTAAATATAAAACAAATATAAATGTTTTGTTGAATTCCCAAATGAGAATCATAATTTGTAATCCGAAACACACTCCTTATTGATTTATGTTAACGAGACATTTACAAATTCTAGCATCAAAAAAGTCCTCATGTATTTCCTTTGTCCCGACAAAATCGCACGAAAATTATGCACCAATGTACAATGTCACGTCATACCCATGCGTGCGTGTATTGATTTTTGGATAATTAGCCGATAATTGTCATAAATGTGTGCTTGAAATAGTTTGATTCAAAAGAATCTCTTTTCCAGTACTAATAGATTATATTCGCATGTGCGGAAACAAAAAGATCAAACGGTCGCATATTGCTTTTAACCCGATAACCCGATAATCTGTCGCTAATTAATTGCAATTTGCAAACTGGCTGTCAAAATGTTTATCACACATCACGCTTCAGTACTGCAGAGCCTAAACCGCAGACTGGACGTACGTATCGATTTTTTTCGCCGTTGCGTCGGTGTAATTTATCCAGTGTACATGACTGACTTACTCTCGCGTGACCACTCATATGGGGGTGAGTTTAACATTTGGGATGCAAAATTGCTGGCCGCTGGCCGGAGAAACGGGGTTACCGCTAAAGAGGGGTGCATTATATAGTGTTTATCGACGGTCGCGGCACAGACCGGCCGCCTACACGGGGCGACCGGCGATGAGGGGTGACAGGAAGTAGGGGTTGGATTATATTTGCGTTTATGTATTCAGAGTTACAAAAATGATAATGTCAAAAACACCCAACATTTTCAGTCGATCTTTACAGTATTCATATACTTAGTGTGTTTGTATTCAAGGAACGAATGGAAAAAAATGGAAAAACATCAAACAAGCCTTTTCTGTTCATGTTCGCTATTTTAAGTCATATACGGTATTAAATCGGAACCAAATAATCTGGGAGATGTTCATTGTTGTCAAGTTGACTTGAGCTTATATCCACAGATAAACTTTAACTGCTATAAGTTTGCTGAAAGTAAATACTGTTCTAAAGGGTCTTCATTTTTTCCCTTAATCCGGTCATGTTCTTTACATTTATAATTATACAGATCTATATTATAAAGATAAGCCCATGAATAACAAAGCTACCATTAATTATTTAATTCATATCATATTATATTTAATTGGTTTTGACCATAAAAACAGTAATTTTAAGGTTTACAGGTTCAGGCTCATGTCCAGTATTTTGCATAAACGAAAAAACTTCATAGCAAAATTATACCGCTATATTATTTATAATATCATTTGTCAATTTCAGAAATCTTAGCGTTAAATTCGAATATTTGTAATCATTTTCCGATTTCGACTGTACAAACCGCTTCTAGATACTACTTTGAACAAAACGATGAAGTAACAAGAAAGCTTAAGGTAATCGTCTGTATAAAACCGAATCTGCGCAATGTAAAATACTTATATACACGCTGAACAAATCTTGGAATCGGACGACAAGTGGGACCTTTCGAATTAACAGTTTTTTAAACATGTTTTTGTGGAAAAAAGTAACAAGTTTCAGAAAAAAATTCTGTTGAAAAGTGAGGACGTCCTTACTTAAATAACATTGTTGCTGTGTAAATTGATTTTATTAGGACTAGAGAACAGACAAAACACTTTACTATGATGAAGTACGAGTCGAATTTCACATGAACTAAGTTCATACTTTCAAAAGGGCATAACTAAAAGCTTGTTACGTGTCCATAACAAAATGTGCGTATTCTTATAATAAAAAAATATTATATCAAGTTTGAAGGAATTATATATATTTACACACAAAACTAAAACAATCACAGTGCGACGATCAACTCTGAAGTAACGTCATGCCTTAGTCAAACTACTCATTTCTTGCGCATTAGAACAATTTCATTACTAATACATAACCAACAAAGATGACAACAACAACAACCAAACACGTATCACTTTGCAATTGGAATGTAACTGCATATAAGTTCGTTCATAAGTATAAACGCTTAAAAGGGCACATTGTGTTGTCGCGGGCGACGTACAACATAAGAAAATGATATTAAACTTATACAGTATGACATTCACAAAAGAAGGTTGCGCCATAATTACTCTAAAGGTATTTTTACGCTTTACCTGTTATATAGTTCATTTGCCGGTATTTTTTCATCTTATAGGCACTCAGTGGTACATTTTATAAAATCATTATTGAAATAATGAATTAAGGAACGCTTCCAAAAAAACTATTTAAAGCGGACAATTCCGAATCTGATTGTAATCATCAGAATACACCACACGAAGAACACCGCCTTCAGTCCTTATCTAAAATATAACGCGGGTAATTCAATACAGATATAATACGTTAATAACGAACATTTTATATAAATACTTATTTCCGAAAAATGAATAAAAAAATAAATATTCACATTAGTATACAGGAATATTTCATTGCTCTTAGTAAACATTATATATTCTGTATACAATAAATCAAATGAAAAAGTGCTAAGTCCTAGTAGATCTCACTGTTCAAACGTTTGCAGATTTATTCCTTTGTTTTCATATAGAAGGTTAGTGCTACATACGTAGCACTTATGGTGTATATATGCTTTACATGTTTTATACGCACACCAATGAATTATGTCCTATATAGACATTACACAAGTTACGTAATATCCGGATTTATGTAGCATTAGGGTTATAGATGGTTGATCAGCGCCAAATCTCAAACACAATCGCACAGGGTCATTGAATATGCCGTAGTTCAGCACTGTTATTTACACAAATAACAAAAGGAAAACGTCAAATCGACAAAACCTCATACAATGTCTAATTAATTGTTTGACTATGAAAACATCGTCACACATACCTATATTATGATCGTTTTTAGTACGCGTTTCTCATGAAAAAAAAACAGTTGAAACATTTAGTAAAACATGTCTTTACAAACATTAAATAATCAAGACTTGTTTCATCATATGCAATACACCATCGCAAATAAAAGAATTGTCTGTTTGTCATTGTTTACGTAGAAAATATTAAAATAAATTTTAACACAAATGGGTACCAGTAATCATATGAATCGCAATCGACATTTATGTAAGAAAACGTCTTTGAGAACAACTCGATTCAGGTTGTAGTGTTGACATTCACAATGTTGTCAGCAAAACTGTACAGTACATTTGCTTCTTTGTTCCGTTCGCCACAGCTTAGACTGCACATCTCACCGATCACCTGCCAATTCTATAATAAGTATGCATGAAATGTTAGTATTAATTTATCATTTGAAACAATATGATCTTAAACTATTAGAAATATTCTTATATCCTAAAAGTTAAACAATCACGTCGAGCATGTAATACTTATTGTAAGCAAACGCGAATGCATACCTGGTCTACTTGACTGAGTAACCTCAGGAATCTGTGGGAATATGTTTCTTCTTCAATGTGTTTTCGATAGACTTCTAATAATTTCCCTTGACCTCCTATATACATCAGCGCCGCTTTAAGTTTGTACCAAAATTTTGTGATCGTTGACTGCTCTTGAAAAACCTTTCCGATATATGTAGACGCACATCGCTGGATGTGATTTTCGTCTTGGTTCACTTCAAATACATGATTATCTACATTGCCAAGAAGTAAATAAATGAATATGCGTTTAATAAAACATACATGAGTGTGTGTGTGTGTGTGTGTGTGTGTGTGTGTGTGTGTGTGTGTGTGTGGTGTGTGTGTGTGTGTGTGTGTGTGTGTGTGTGTGTGTGTGTGTGTGTGTGTGTGTGTGTGTGTGTGTGTGTGTGTGTGTGTGTGTGTGTGTGTGTGTGTGTGTGTGTGTGTGTGTGTGTGTGTGTGTGTGTGTGTGTGTGTGTGTGTGTGTGTGTGTGTGTGTGTGTGTGTGTGTGTGTGTGTGTGTGTGTGTGTGTGTGTGT
The DNA here is from genome assembly GCF_020536995.1 of Dreissena polymorpha. Lineage (NCBI taxonomy): Eukaryota > Metazoa > Mollusca > Bivalvia > Myida > Dreissenidae > Dreissena > Dreissena polymorpha. The sequence continues at coordinate 60,099,759 of NC_068362.1, forward strand.
GTGTGTGTGTGTGTGTGTGTGTGTGTGTGTGTGTGTGTGTGTGTGTGTGTGTGTGTGTGTGTGTGTGTGTGTGTGTGTGTGTGTGTGTGTGTGTGTGTGTGTGTGTGCGCGCGTGCGTGCGTGCGTGCGTGCGTGCGTGCGTGTTTAAATTATATGTATATACAAACCACCTATATATGCCATAAATGAAGTTATGAAAGAAGAGCTGTCGACAATGTTGATCGTTCGGATATGCGTATTCCAATTAAAAAAAATATTGGACTTTCTTTTCTTATTATGATATTGACTTTCACGGTAGAAATGGTGTTCATGAGCTAGTACTACCGTGTCGAATATGTTGATTAAAAAATCACTTTTCTGCACGATGGAGTTAGAGAGCGGACACTATTCTAGAATGACCGGACGATCTCAACGAGCTAAGGACAGAATGAGCGACACATAGCCGTCACACGGAACATATATTTGTTTATTTGGTATATCATCTTACCTTTCAGTGGGGTTCAAATATAAGACTTATATAGACAATATATATAAGACAATAATACTACTCATTTTCGGAATACGATATTTGGTAAAACTACACAATTTATGATTATTAAAGTTATTTAATAAAGCCGAGCCCGAAAAGGTTTTCGGATAAAGCGCATGTTCATTTATGCAATGCGTTTTTTAGCACATATTGGTGTACATAATACATGTACATGCTTTTTGATCCGAAAATACGTCGGATTTTGAAATCATGGATTTTTCTGCATATTCAAACAACAAGGATAAAAAAGCGTTGATCATGTAAGCTTCATGACAACCTGTCCTTATGGTCCCTATTTCAAACATACAGTATTTTGCTATTTCCGTAATGTGAATTTTTCTAGGGATTGACATGCCACATATTTTGAACATTGACCATCAAATACTAGTTAAAACATTTAAAGTTATACCGGTTTTCTGTTGATATTAATTATTTCACCCTGGGTAGTTAAATTTAGTGTTTTAATACCCTATTAACAAAGTGGAATCAGCAAAAACAATTATAAGTTAATTCATCTTATGAAGGCACATATGCTTTTCTACTTGCTGCTAAAAGGCCGTGCTTGAAACCACTATATTTAAGACAGCGTGTTTAAATCAAGCAAGCCTTCGAGTCAAATCACACAAAGTCATATTCAGTTAAAACCAATAGCTTATTTAAAGATGTATACCTAATAAAAAGGATTAAAACAGCTGTATGTCAGGACAGTTTGCACATAAATGTATACAATTTCAAAAATGTATGGTTAATTGGTTTATATTAAGTCCAGACCGTTACGCAATACAAAGTGTATTAATCATCACGATCGGCTTTTTTTCCTCTTATTTTACGCTCCGGTTCGATATCACTTTTTTAAAAGGCCGCAAGCGATCCTATAATACCTATAATATACCAATAATTTCCGAAGAAAACCGACAATTTTACGAAAGAAACGAAATAAACCGAATTTGCCGAATTGAGTCGTTTTAACTACAATACAATCTACAATAAATGTTGAAAACAGCAACATCGAAAAATAACGCGGCCTTTATTTACGGATACCCTACCTTATCAGCGTTCTGTGATTTTCTATTCTACAGAATACCTGCTGATATTTTGCGCTTCAATGAGGATATAGTGACTATATTCTCCTGGATAGCTATAAATATTTCCTCTCTCCTGAAACATATATATAAGTATATACACTACCCATGGACGTACTCATCGAACTAAAATATCCTTTACTTACTATAAGAATTCAAGAACTTCAAAAAGTATACTGGCATAACCTTTTTTATCAGCGTCATTGTGCGTCAGCATGGCAATATTAAGTTTTAAGTTTTTAATACATTTATTGCTCAAAACATGCCCATTTTCAGAAGAAATACAGTCGATACTTCCCGTAAAGAAAATCCCCTTACGTTATAATTGGCCTTTAACAATAGACCATTAATATGTTCACACTCATTTATAATGAAAATCAAACCAATCAAACTTCAATAATACAGTTGTATTTTTGACTGCCATGACATTGATTATAGCTCATGCATATGTGGCACATTCTGTTCTTTACATATATTTTTTAATATCATTTGATGCATTTGATGAAACACAAATTATCAGGGAAACTTAACTAAACAGAATGCGGAACTTTATCCAGTTGAATACTATTAAACCGGATGCAGCTTACATGCAAAAGCAGTGTTAACGTAAGTATACGTAAACAAGGCCGTGTGATTATTTGGGAATATAATACAATTTATTTACCTGGACAATATTTTCGATAATTCAGTTTCTATCTCTGCGACATTCCTGGTTAGAGGCCTTATGTCTAGTTTACGTTCCTAAAATTTATGTATTAAAAAAAATAGGTTAATTTGTATCATCAAAATGTTATCAAAGTGCAAAGTAAAGTAATATTTCGAATCATGACATAATTTTCATATACATTGTCACTTACGTGTCCGTCAACTGCGTGCTTTATCACGGGAATTGTCGAAGTAGTAATTTCATTTGATTTTTCATGAAGCTTTTTCAATAGAATTGATGTTGCATCGAAATCAGAACGCAATAAATTTGACGTCTTTAAAATCTAAAACACGACCATTTATACATAATAATAGTCACAGTTGAAGCTGGACTCTTTTCAGTTGTGTTCCTTAATTTATCCTTGTTTTGTGCACCCATGCGTCATGGTTAACAATACCATGGAACGTATTACATTCATAAAAATACATACGGAATATTACGCTAGTCAATTGTTCCCTGAGTTTGTATCACTCGAGTGGCTTGTGTGATGACGTTTCACACGAGAGGCGGAGCCTCGAGTGTGATGCGAAATAGCACAAGCCACGAGAGTGATACAAACTCTTGGAAAAATTGACTAGCGTAATATTCCTTTTATTATATACAACAACTAACGAAAACAGTTAACAATTGTATTTTTTACTTTAACAAAACTGACAAAACAATGACTAAAAGTTCGGTACGCCATAGTTTATTTAAGACGCGTATAAATACAGTTTATGTAAATTAACGTGTAAACATTCGAAACGAAAAACACAGGTTTCCGAAACGCTAACCTAAATGCAATCGTTAATCCAATGTTTATAACAATTAACTTTACAACTTTAAATTTAAATCCGATATTTATAACAAAAACGTTGAAACGATATGCACTTCCACTTCTATCTTCCGTGTCTTTATCGAAAATTAGTTTAAATTACCCTATTTTATTGTATTCCTATCGAAATATACATGTATGCATGATAAACACACACTCCAAAATACGTTTTGAATTATTTCTATGTTTTTAACAAATAGTTTACTGTTAAAAAACACCACGTCCGTTAGTCCTTAAATTTCAGAGAGTTTAGTTAAAACCATTGTGTTTCGTCACAGAAATGACGTCACACGATGTATTACGTAATATATTTCGTAATATAAAATATTTCTATTTTCGGTGCGCGTAATGTGACGTCATTAAATGGCTCGCAGTAGTCCGGCTAGTATGGTAATACGGAATTGGAAACAGCGAGTAGCGTAATACGGGATTTTTTATTTCAACGATTGATACAACCTGTATTTTGTAAAAAGCATTAAACATGTATATAATAAATTAAGTGAATAATTCACTCAATATATACATCTCATCATTATTGAACGCATTGGATTCATTTGTCGTTTTATTTGACATGATGAACAAAGATTTATAAACGCTAAATTTAACCATTGGCAACGTCGTATAGATAATAGACATAGATTTAATACGTATTTTATACCTAGAGTTTACATCGGTTAAGTTTCATCCATTAACAGTTGATCAAATTTTATGATTATTTGCCTACTAAAATATCGTTTTAAACGACACTTACCTCTTGAATCAAATCAGAACGTCCTTGTAAAGTAAGACAAATTACTCCGGTGTAATGAGCTATGTCTCGTTTGGCACAAAACATATCCATGACTGCAATTCGGTGTTTGCTCATGTCCTCGTCTAACTTTATCTGTAAAACGAATAGTGATTACAATACCTCTATTTGGAAATGGTATAATGGTTTAATACGGGGAAACGATAAGCCTCTTAATAAACATATTAAAAGGAACATAATGTATTGTACTAATGAAACCAACCACAATATTATTATTGGGCTGTGTGATAACTCAATGTAGGGGTTGAATTATAAAATACAAGAGTTACGTCCATACTGCGGTTTGTTCTTTAAATACCAATAGTTAGTATACCAAAGGTGCGTTGTCGGTTTTTTCAAATTTTAGATTTCTAAACAACTCCTTTCGTCGTGCCATTTTTTCTGAGTCGGTTGAAAGCGAAGTTTCCATTTCTAAGATCTTGTCCAACGTAGACCTACGATGCCAATACATACATAAGAATCATATTGTGTTCCAACATACAAATAAATAAAACGGTTTAAAGGGATCTTTTCACGCTTTGGTAAATTGACAAAATTGAAAAAAGTTGTTTCAGATTCGCAAATTTTCGTTTTAGGTATGATATTTGTGAGGAAACAGTATGGTCTAATATAGCCATTATATGCATCTTTTGACGATTTTAAAACCTAAAAATTATAAAGCGTTGCAACGCGAAACGATTGAATAATTTGGAGAGTTCTGTTTTTGTCGTTAAATTTTGTGAAACTACGAAGATTGCTTATATAAGGTATAAAATACGTCAAGTATGTGTACTCGGCGGAATAGCTCAGTAGGCTAAAGCGTTTTTACTTCAGGACTCTGGCAGGACTCCAGGGGTCACTGGTTCGAAACCTGCTCCGGGCAATGTTCTTTTACTTTTTTTAATTTTATTCTTGATTTTTTACTGGAGCTTTTACGATCCAATGTTTACATTTATCAATATAAAGCATTTAATGAATAAGTTAAAAAATGCCATAATCTGTGAAAAGGCCCCTTTAAATTAATAAATACTTTTGTTTCCAATCAACATGATTTATTTGAAACTGTGGAACTGTTCTTCGAATTACAAATAACTATATGCATTTTAAATAGATTCACCTCTCACATCCGTATAATAGTTTAAATTCTATTTTACAGTATACCTCTCTTGCGTTCCTTTATAACAATTCTTTTCATTCCTCAACATAAAGTTTGCTTCCTTCATCTTGCTGTAAGATAAACATAAAGTTTGAGCAAATCACATTCATCGTTAATATGGAGGCATTTCAGTTTGAAATATGACTGAAAACATGGTGGTTTTTTCTTGAACAAAATATGAAAACTGAAAATACAGAAAATGTGAAAGTATTAAAAAAACTGATGTCAACCCTACTTATATCGTTTTTGAAGTAGATCTCTTTGTTGTTTCAGTTGTTCAACTTCTTCCTCTTTTTCCCGCAATCTGTTATACAATTTTGATTTAGTTTTAATAATAACAAGACAATAATAAAAATATTTGAACATGGAAAATATACAATTGATATAAGTAAAGTCAAAGTCTGGTGGATTCAATACATTTTATTGGTTAAACAAATATTTAAACTTTTGGGTGTTATTATTTTGCACGTAAATTTTTATCAGTCATCTTGTCTTGTCCGATCAAAACTTAATTCGAATACTGATGCATAGAATTTACCAAAACTTATCTAAATGTATCACCTATGGCCTATTGGTCCGTGTACATGAACTAAACATCAGGGAGTTTCATAAAGAATTGTTCAAATGATAACACATATATAACGAAACGTTTCACAAGAAAATATATACTAATTAAAATCAAGCAGACAAATTTAAATATCTAAAAATCATAAAATAATTGCTGTTCACTGTCCATTATATAAAAACAAAGCATTCACTTGATAAAATTATCTAGCGATTGCGACGTGAGCTGAAGACGTGAACATCCTATATCTATTGTTGAATGGAGATCTTCGTAAACATAACAGAATGCCTATTAAAGTGATATTATGGGCATCTATCAGTTGATAGGTGTCTATCGCAACCGTTGTTTATTTTTTGTGTGTTCACTTCACATACACTTATATTTGTTAATCCAGCATCAACAAATCAAAACAATATCCCGGAAAGAAAAAAAATAATGCATTTGAATATCAACCGTACTTTTGTTTTGACAACTGACGACAGAAATAATTCGATGTACGATTTGAATCTAAATTTGGTTTTAGTGCAGATTCGTTCATACGACACAAAGGAACTATTTTGTTTTACGGATCATTTCGGCTTTGAGGACTCACCAGTCATGTAAAATATCGGAAATACTATATATATTTTTTATAAACAACTGGAAGCAAGATAAGTTGCAGATAATTGGTCAGTTATCATTTTTTAACTAACTCTTTTGACCTGTTAATTCTTTTAAGCTCAATTCAACATAGAAAAATGCATATATTATCAATTTAAAGTATTCAATACATGACGACATGTATACCCGTCTGTGATCATTTTAAAGTTATTGAAAGTGTTTTTAAAGGCTAAAATGCTATACTGTAAAAATACACTGCCATGTCCATCCTAATTTTTTAGAAATTTAGCAAGGAAGAGAAAGGAATGAATAAAATATAGGCTCGAAACTTCCATTGGGATTTTGTTAAGATAATATAATTACCACATTTGTGTTCTACTTTTTGTAAGTCGGTTACGTGGATTTAAAGTTTTTCACCAGGAAAAATTAACGCAAAAGTTTGCGGGAACTATAGGGATCATATGTATTTTTTTTAACTTCATGGCCTTGATTAGTTTTTAATATATACAGCTTTGACAGTATGGTTGTTAAACGTTATGCCATGCATTTGTATTGTACTTTAAACTCATTCGGGTAATATTATTGTTGATAACGTTCTTAATAACAAACTTTTAATAAACACTCGATACGTCAAAAAAGGTACACGCCGACGTCGCGTAGTCATTTTTATTTGTTCAGTGTTTAATACATTATGAAGCGGAATATCGATTTGGCGCACGCACACAAGCAGGTAAACAAAGATCAAGTGAATTTCTTGTGATTTGGGAGCATATTCCTACGTTTCTTAAGACAAGTTAGCTATGCAAAAACTCTAGAGTCATAAACTAGAATCACTGAGATGTGGTTTTTTCCATCCGATACTAGAATGAAATTAAAAGCAATACGTGTAACACAACAACGGAATAGACTGTATACATATAAGTTAGTCCCCTTGACTGTAATGTTTTTCCCTTATAGTACAGTTTATTTTTGAAAAGGTTTCAATGATGTTTATATATATTCAATATATACAAGACATCACCTGATATACTTTCGGTCGTTATCATAAATACTTGAACGTCGAGCGGTGGTCGGATTATTTCCACTCCTACCCCTTTTCATTACGTTTAAGAAAGTTAAAGCAAGGTTCAAATAAATGTCAAGTATATGAAACAAATTTGACCTTACTGGATTATAAGCTTCATCTTTTCGGATTCAGCATGACGTATTCTACAAAGAAAAAAAATAATTGTTAGACGTCAACTGTTACGTGACAATATAGAACTTACATCTTAATAATTTTATGGAAAAAAACTCATTGTATAGTACAAATATGTGCAAATACTTTTTTTTCAGTTTCAAAATGTCTCCATCTAGTGCAGATAGTTCTTCGATAAGTGTACCAATTTCTGTGGATAAAGTTTTCTCAACTCGAATGCATCTTTCCTTAAGCTCCCTGCAAAACATAAATGAAATAATTATCAACAACAAAAAGTCACATAATTATTATTCTAATTATAAATATTTTACTGACCTCGTTATTATATAAATCACTATAGATCAAATAAACGCAATTCATTTGTCTGCAATAGTTTTTTACTGCTCTAAATTACTTTGAAATCCAATGTTGTGTCAGCCTCCTGTATGGCGATGCAACAATGTTTGAATTTCAGCAGTTGTTTCATCAGAAAGCAGTTGCTATGTTTCAATTTGCTGCTCATTTTATGACCACAGCAGACGAAAATACACGGAGAAATGCTTTATAAAGTACCATTTGTATGTTTATGCGATAGCGCGCAAATCATGCGTCACCTTTTTTCATGTAATTACTTTTTTAGTTAATCAAACAACAATCAATATCTATATTAAACGCATAAAAATTGACATGATATGGATATGTTTAGATTGTTGTAAATAGTTTCAATTAATCCTTGTCTTTACACAAATTTTTATCAAAAATAATGATGATTCTGTTTTGGAACCAGGCTCTAAAGAAAATGATGGTGGTAATTTAAGTCCATTCAAATATGGGGTCTATCATTCTGACATTATTAAGTATTATGAAAAGTGAACGAGTCATTGGAACAATTCAGAAAGTTATCGGTGGTTCTGTTGGTTACTGTGTATGACTCCGTACTGCAAATGCACATGTCCGAAATATTGTGAGGTCTGCCAAATGAGTTTTGTTTATTATTCATTAATGTTATACAGTTTCTTATATAATAATATGTGTATTGTAAATTGTATTAAAATAATCGAAATTCATGTTAAATCCCACTCATGTACTTTGTGTTTACCAATGTTCAATAACACAAAATGTTTTAAACGGTCCCTGACCTTTGTTTGAAACCTAGATGTCACTTTTTTCCTTAATGGAAACATTTTTGTATTGGAGAATCTTGTTACGAAAATGTGTGTCTATTTTCTCAAAATATTACGCGCATAGGTATCTAAACGCTAGTGCATGAAAACCTGTAAGCTAAAACATGCTAAATTAAGAGTTATTTTTATCTTACATATATATACCCATCGATCCAGCCTCTAGTTGGAAACGCCTTAGATTTCTACGTGAAAGCAAACACACGTGTTGTTATGTCAATGTATTTGTAAATGTTTATTCTTGAACATAACAACACAAACTGTATTAAAATCGAAGTACTGACAGTACTGGTGTGACGATGCTTTTGAAAAGGATGGATATAAAAGCATCAATTTAAGTTTATCTACATCACCACAATTGTGTATGTGGGTACGAAAATTTTGGGTCAGAACAAAAATGTGTACGAAAATTTTGGGTACAAAAATTATGCCAAAGAATAATCGGGTACGAACAAAAATTTCGTTACAAAAATAAATTGGGTAGGAAAAAAATTGGGTAGGAAAATAAATTTGGGTACGAAAAAACATTTGGGGGTACGGGGAAGTAGTACCCGAGGGGAACTTGACCCATTCAGCGAATCTGGGAGACGGGTTACATTCTTGATCAAATATAACAAGAATTTTTTTATTAAAAAAAATATTCGACGTGTATGTTCTGTACCACTTATCTTAAAAAACGTTCTGTTACAGTAAAACGTTTGTGGGTTATAACATGACGTTTCAGCAGATATATTCAAACCTTGACATGCTCTTTAATTACACCGTGCTCTTTAATTTCACAAGTTTATCATACCAAACTTTATATTTCGTTGTTTCCTTTCCTATGTTAATGATAATTGTGTACGGATGTGATTTCACATTCCCATCTGTATGAACATATAAAAAAAAATCTTTTGATTATTGTGTTTTCTCTAATTCAATAAGCTTTAGCATGTTTGTTCGTTAAGTACGACAATACTTTTATCATGATTCCCGAAAGTAGGTATGAGCACATAGTCGTAAGAGCACTTGAATACGTGAGTTCGCCCATGAACACATGGTAAGGTTAACTAAATCTCCGCGATATGACCTTATATGTGTTTAAAACAGAAAACAATATCCAACAAACGAATGAATTATCAAACATGGTATGTGCACGATGTGGCTCTGTAATTTCTGTTTGATCAGTTTATTAAATATGCAAAATGAGAAAGCACGCATAAAAGCGATTTTCATAGATATCGAACGGCTATTATGTTGTTTATATTCTATATCCGCTATAACGTTTACAAATGGTAGGTTTAAAATAATTCGTTTTCTTTACGCTCATGATCGCGTTAAACGTTAATTATACACGTTTTCATTCGCAATTTATTTACAAAATTACGACAAATGTCAAATACAATACAAAAAATGCATAGTTTTTTCATTGATCTATAAACATATAATGGATTGAATATAACTGATTTAAAATTAATGTTTTCAAACCATTATTAAATCTTTTTCCCAGAATATCCTGTCCTTTTTATAGCTGAGCTTCCTTTACCTTTAACAATGATAATCAGCGAGGTATGCCCGATTAGAAAAATCGAGCTATCTCAATCAGATTGGCTCTTTTACATAGGTTGCCATTGTGAAGAATTTTTTCATGGTATAAGGAAAGGATTCGTGGTCGATATAGATGCTTTGCCTTTCTTCACTGCTACAGTTTAATTACCTCCCTTACTTTTATAATGTGCCAGGTAAAAACTATGAAATTGTAACTTGTTCTTCATAAAGTAAGTTAATTATATAGCTAAAAATAATGTATTAAGCATTTAAAGAGTATTTGATATTTAAGGAATGCTTTTAGTTAGCCCCTGCATATATATTCGGCTAGTTTCTGTGTACTAGTAAGTGAAGGAGAAATGCTGATCGGTAATTTCCGTAGAGTGCGGAGGGAATTCGGAAACGTCGGTAGTTTCCGGATCGTGTCTTTCCGTTGGCTAGGTGGCGCTCTGTTCGCCAGTATATAAAAGGCTTGCAAATATGCAAGTTTTGCAAAAACCATTTTGATAAAAGGCAAACCACTACATAATCCATTAAAAAAAACAAAAAAAAAAACAAAAAAAAAAAGCATCTAGTCACATTAAGGTCTCATTGCCCATCGTGCTATGATGTTTAATATGACCTTATTTTCTCCCCTGAAGGGTCACAGGGGCAGGTCGATACATCTGTAGTCGAGAAGACGCTGGACGACCTGTAAATAAATCTCAGATACACACACGCAAGTTGGTCAGTTCTCCGGTGTATGCGAGCGGATCAACATCTGAAGAAAAGGGACGTTACTCTAAAAAGAACAGTATTCTGGAGCAGTTGGGTATTTACGTTGGCTGCAAGCTTTAAACGGTGCTGCCCGGGCTGCAGAGTTCCTGTTTCTTGGAGAGGGTTTTCAGAGTGTTGGATACTGCGGACGTCGTACAAGGCAGTGACGGAAGCTTCACCTTAGGCCTTGGGGTGACGTGAGCCAGTGTCTTCGCGGAAGTCAGTAGCCTCACGGAGGCGGTAACCAGTAGCTTCACGGAAGCCGGAGGATTCGTTGAAGGCATCGATTCCCTCTTTGGTCGCATTGTATATATTTGAAGCGACTCGATTATTTTAAGTTCATAATCAGAAGGCAGGTAGCCTAAGGAAAATTATAATTACATTGTTATTTTGTAATTGGCCTTCCGAGGGTTTCGGGAGGAACATCGGCATTGTGAGGCCGCGCACATAGCGCTCGGTGGCGGTCTCAGGTAGTCGGCGGCTCGCGCTACATATTTGGTGGCAGCGGTGGGATAGGGTACAGAAACCTTTCGACAGTTCAAATGGCTCAAGGTGGTGACGCAAGTCTTCTTGAAGCAATGGAGCGGTTGAAGCGGGAAAATGAAGCGCTCGTTGCAAAGTGTTAAACGTTGACTTTGGAGAAGGAACTTGATATATTAGAGCGTAACAAAATCCGGACTCGCTTCTCTACTCCTGGTTTAGAAACAGAGACACCTAAGCCTCAATCAAAGATATTTTTTTCCGGTGAAAACGTAACAACAAGAAAGAAGACTTCATTGAAGCCTTCAGCTTCCGTGAAGGCAGCTACGTATGATGGTCAATCATCGTGGCGAGATTTTGAGACGTGCGCTGAGATTAACCAATGGGACTACAACGACAGGGGATTGTATTTGGCAGTGTCGTTGCGTTGCCAAGCGCAAGGGGTATTGGGAAACCTTGCACACAATTCCAGATATTATGATTCACTGTTGCAAGCCCTAGAAGAACGTTTTGAGCATCCTAACCAGACGGGACTGTACATAGTGCAGTTACGTGATCGCAGACAAAAAAAATCGGAGACGTTGGGAGAGCTGGGGCAAGACATTCGAAGATTAAACAACCTGGCATACCCCTCTGCACCGGCAGACCTGAAAGAAACATTGGCCAAAGATCAGTTCCTTGATGCTTTTCAAAGTGCGGACATGAGACTACGCATCAAACAGGCCCGACCAGTAAGCCGCAATGATGCCATCAGGCACGCTGTGGAGCTCGAAGCTTTGTATCGTGCAGAAAGAACTAAGCCTGACAGACATGTGTCTGCGGTAGCTACAGATGGCAATAAGCCAATGAAGCGAATAAATGAGCTTCAAAAGATGGTTGGCATGCTCAACAAACGGCTAAGTCAGTTCATGGGCACCGCGGAAATCTCACAACCCAGATATGGTTCAAGGCCAAGCGTCATGGAATGAGGGTGTTATACCTGCGGTTCAAAGTTTCACTTGAAGAGAAAGTATCCTGATTATGGATGTGGGTCTCGCGATGAAGAGAAGACGACTTCAGGAAAGTCGAGTGTCTTCGACGCAAACGTCACTTTGCGAGAAAGGCCTTCATTGAAGCCTTTAAAGGTTATACAGTCTATGCAAGAGAGACCTCTAGTAACTCAGTTACAGGTGAATGGCCAGCATGTCTTTGAGAGATATGCGGAGGCACGGCAAGCCTCGGTGTCATTATCATTGGGTATGATAATGGGGACTTTGTGTTTTCGGTTCAGTACGAACCATGTTAAGTAGTGAGTTGTTGTTTTTTTTTGGCACTGATCTTGATACATTTATTATCTCATGAAGAGATTCGCTATTGCATGGTGTATGTTAGCTCTTGTTGTAGTTTGCTTATGTGCAGTTTTTGGATTACTTGTAATGTTTGATTGTATTAGTTTTGTATATTGAAATCATGAAGGGACTCATGTCAAATCGGAGGCGTGGGTAATATAACGAAAGGATTCGTGGTCGATATAGATGCTTTGCCTTTCTTCACTGCTACAGTATAATTACCTCTCTTAGTTTTAAATTTGCCAGGTAAACAATGTGAAATGGTAACTTGTTCTTCATAAAGTAAGTTAATTGTATAGCTAAAAATAATGTATTAAGCATTTAAAGAGTATTTGATATTTAAGGAATGCTTTTAGTAAACCCCTGCATATATATTCGGCTAGTTTCTGTGTAAGTGAAGGAGAAATGATGATCGGTAATTTCCGTAGAGTGCGGAGGGAATTTGGTAACGTCGGTAGTTTCCGGATCGTGTCTTTCCGTTGGCTAGGTGGCGCTCTGTTCGCCAGTATATAAAAGGCTTGCAAATAGGCAGGTTGGTCAGTTCTCCGGTGTATGCGAGGTGATCAACATCTGCAGAAAAGGGACGTTACTCTAAAAAGAATAGTATTCTGGAGCAGTTGTGTATTTACGTTGGCTGCAAGCTTTAAACGGTGCTGCCCGGGCTGCAGAGTTCCTGTTTCTTAGAGAGGGTTTTCAGAGTGTTGGATACTACGGACGTCGTACAAGGCAGTGACGGAAGCTTCACCTAAGGCCTTGGGGTGACGTGAGCCAGTGTCTTCGCGGAAGCCAGTAGCCTCACGGAGGCGGTAACCAGTAGTTTCACGGAAGCCGGAGGATTCGTTGAAGGCATCGGTCCCCTCTTTGGTCGCATTGTATATATTTGAAGCGACTCGATTATTTTAAGTTCATAATCAGAAGGTAGCCTAAGGAAAATTATAATTACATTGTTATTTTGTAATTGGCCTTCCGAGGGTTTCGGAAGGAACATCGGCATTGTGAGGCCGCGCACATAGCGCTCGGTGGCGGTCTCAGGTAGTCGGCGGCTCGCGCTACAATGGTATGATGACTTAGACGAGCTGCTTCGCAGCATCGTCAACCAGCAATATTTTGACAAATTACAAGCTAGCTTTAGCTCACCGTGGTAATACGTATCATGTAAACAATGTATTGTCTGTTCGGCACTTCTTATTGGTTTCTTAAGTTTGTTAATATGTACATGTGCTTATTCTATAATTAGTTACATGAATGGAAATAAGAAGCTTGTGGTCATGTTTTTTCCGAAAATATATTTACAATTTTGAACACATTATCTACTTTTAACACATTTTCAAACTTCTAATAAAACCTCAAACGCAAATACAATAATGTGTCGTGTGATGTAAGTAAACATCCCACTGGACTAGATAAAAAATGACCTACTTTCAACTAAGCACCGAAATTCTCGCGAATGATCATCCTAAACATGGCAACTAATATCTTTATAATAAGCAAACACTAACTTTCCAGAAATCGAATAGCAGTTCTAAGAAAATTACGGAACTGCGGTTTAAACAATTACTTAATGGCCATTCGTTAACGTTTTGTGTTGTTGTCTTGTAAATGTAAGACATTTCAAATATGTTTTTGATATAAGGGAACGACCTAGGAGATCAATAACAAGACAGTTTTGTATCTAGTCAGTAAATAATGGAAGCTACATGTTTCTTCAATCAGTACTTGAATAAGTTTGTATATACTTACTTCATTTCTTGAATGGTTTCCTCTTTCAAGACGATATCCTATTAAATCAAGATACATTCGATTAGATACAATACAGTCAGGTGATAAAGTAGATTCTTGACATGCAAATGTATGATGTTGAATATATCGTAGAGCATGACATAACGTTTATGCTATAGGGTTATATTAGAGTATTGATGTTTTATTTAAACAGGCGAATATTCAGTACGTGGTTATATATATATATATATATATATATATATATATATATATATATATATATATATATATATATATATATATATATATATATATATATATATATATATATATATATATCATTATATAACCAATTTATCAATTGCATATGCCGCTCTGGAACAGTCAAAAAAAGGTCAAAGAAAAGCACCGGTAAACAGCTTGCCAAGGAAAAGCGTGTTTTAGTTTAAATGACCACCGTGATAAAGTTAAATACTGTTGAAAACAGCGAAAATTCCAAAAAGGAACGAACGATAGAACGAACGAACAAACAAACACACGGACGAACGAACGGATTGACAGACGAACAAACAAACAAGCAAGCAAGTAAGCAAAGACACAAAACATACGAACAAAAAGCTGTTTTGTTGTTTGAATACACCACCATTTTTATACAATCGTCATAGATCGTATTATTACCCGACATTGGACTTAAGTACATTAATAACATTTCAAACATATAGATATTATTTTTATTTTGGGGAGAGCGAGAAATAGAGAGAGACGGTATTAATGGTTTGTTATATTTATTTATTTTAAATTGTATTAAAGTTCATTTGTTCTATATCGTTGATGCTCTCGAACAACATTCATACCTCGGCTATTTTTTCGTCTGTCGTCGTGCCTACATCAGCTGTTTTACAATAGAAATCATACCAGTGGGTTTTCAACGAGTTCTTTGCGTTCCTGGAAAAGAATATGTAGCGTGCAATGTTTTGAGATTGGGGAATGCTATTATACAGTAAAGGGGATTTCCGGTATAAAGCGTTATACAACCAGTTAACGTGTGCAATGGTAAACCAACAAATGAGTGCATTGTTATATTCAATTTATTAAATAACATTAAATGGCACAATAAAATTTATAACGATTAAGTTTGCGCCGATACCGACACATTTGATCGTATTTGTCGCCAAAAAAAATCTTCACATGTGTCGTATCAAATAATTCGAACTGACGCGTGGTGATTTTCCGATAGTGAGTATGGTGTGTGAATGGATTTTCGACTGTACATCAGCAAATAAGTTAAATTATAAAAAAAAAATAGTTTTCGTTATGGTCTTACATTTTCTGAAGTTTTCTTCCACATTTACATTTATCAACGTGTTAGCTGTATTTGGAAAAAATAACATGATCGATCAAACCAGCTCTAAGGACATTTAGCTATTTATGTATTGTACCAAAACAATAAATACAACAATAGGCAAGAAAACAGAACATAACTAGTGATAGCAGAGGAAATTTGAAAACCGAAATAATATTATCGATATTTGTGTAATGATAACTTGCAAAACAGCGTATACATTACAGTGAGTATGCTTTGATTACCTGACACTTACACCAATGAACAGTATACACCAAGCAATGAGTGGGATTAACAAAAGAGAAGGGAAGATATTTGATTCAACAAATCGATAATGAAAAGTTGCTGTACATCATGTGCTTCTTTAATCGTTGCACGATATATACATAGTGTAGTTGACTAAAATACCCACACCCCAGTTACCAAGACTGCATTATCTAATTTATGAAAATAATTGACGTAAAAACCGTCGATTTATCCCTTTAATAATATGCTCACACTTTCATTCTAAATGACGTACATCTAAACGATCACTGGAATGGTATGTATAGTCTCTGCAGTCATTGTATGCATCCTTTAGTCTTAATAATACTTAATAAGCTTTTAAGTTTTAACTATAATTTACTGTGATATCACTTTTGTAAAACGGTTCATACAGAAGTCTTGATAGTTAAAAACGGAAACAGCGAAACAGGCTCTTTTACATAATTTTTATTAGAAGTAACTTTTTTTTAAACGGATATATTCTTTGTGAATTTAATGTCTTCACTTACTAAAAAATGTTATTGTGTTTACAATGAAAATAAAATTCTAAAAGAAATGTCGAATTGTTTAATGTGCAAGATATTGGAGGAAATCGTGTTTTATTGGTAACTTTGTGCATGCACAGCATATGCAGTTATAGCAAAATGTTACATTTGCGTTAATAAGATAGATAATATGCTTACGCAAATGTCTTTTCAAGAAGGTCTACTTTCGTCTGTAACTCGTCGACTTTGTCTTGCTCAGGATTTTGTAGTCTAAAAATAAACATTTTGCTAATATTTAGTAACATTTTCGCTACCATGCTTCATATCTGAAATGCATCCTTAAAACATTGAACTCCATAGCATTGTTAGTTCTCAAGAATTTCCCGGGATAGTTGGAAAATGACGAGACAAAACTAAATATTTAGTTTAACTTGATAACTACAACTTTAATCGCAGAATACGTTAACCTGCGTTCTGAATAATTTATTTATTAATAAATATATAATTTAAAAGGTTATTTTTCTAATCAAAAGAAAACACAGTACATCTAGAAACAAATATCCAACAAGCTTCTAGTCAGTAGAAAAAGAACATTAAATTGTAGGAAGTTGTTTATTACACGTTTAATATATGAAAGGCAGGTATCGCCCTTAGCGCCCCCCCCCCTCCGTGCTTTTTAGTCCTGTACCGGTGAAACCGGAGGGGAACTATGGCTTGCGCTCTGCGATAACTTTAACAGTTCTTCATATTTTTTCATGAAACTTGAAACATGGACAGATGGCAATATAGAGATTATGCACGTCATTTTATTTTGTTCCTACGTCAATAATTCTGGTTGCTTTGGCAACAAATAGACTAGAATTATTGCTGAAAATTGTGAAGTTTAACATGTAGGGGATTTTTATGGCTTGGTAATAGTCTTGTTTCATCCTGTTCTGTAAATATTTTTAAATTTCCTATAAAGTATTTATAAATATATATTTGCAATTTAATGAGCTGCTAAGAAAATGGGCTCTATTTAAAAAAAATGTTTTTAAGCGATAGTGAAGGCACTTAACAGGTGTCAACAAAATTAAAAGAGTCGAATCCCAAATATATACCGAGAGTAACATTGTGGCATAATTTTGCTCAATATTGATCAACTGGTATTGTGCAAATAATACCAAGCTTGGCTTCTGTTAAAGACCGTCCATAATTGATTCCTGTTAATTTAAATGCCAATTCTCATAGTAGTTTATAGAAATATAAAGTTAAAGTTGTTCATCCCAAATATATTTTGCCCCCGTGCTTTAGGTGTACAACAGATCAAACCAATATATTAAACTTTTAAAAAGCACCAACGATAATTTCTTTGATCAGTTCGTACAATTCCATTTGATTGTTTATGTAATGTCGTTTGAAGTTTTCACTTTCAAAACTCACGTGTAAGCTGTAATGAATTACATTATTATTCTTCAGAGCGAATCAATTTGTATTGCTTATTTGGAAAACCATCAAGAGATCATTTATCTAATTAGGCTTTCTTGTCGCTAAAAATTATCAACGACAAAAACCATTTATATAACATTTGTATATGACTACCCAATAATTTTTCTTCAAAGTTTTATCTACATTTGCAATTCAATTTAAGGGCATATGTCACACGAAGTTTTAACTCCCTAAACCAAGATTAAGCTTTCGTGCCGTAAGTTATAAAGGAGTGAAACTATTTAAATAAGTTTTAGAAAGAGCGTCCTTAGGATAATGCCTGAATAGTGTAATCAAATTATTTTGAGACAACATTTTATTAATGGTAAACTTTTTAAAGAACATTTTTCAGATGAAATTATTATTTTGTTTTGTGTCAAAAATGACTGTACAATAAAATCGTGGTACTTCAAATGTTATTGTTGTTGGCGCATAATTTAGCCTAACTTCAGCAGTAAAGTTTGGACACATGAACATAATACAACAACATATGTACTTATAAACCTAGTACCGAGTGTCGTCTGTAGAATCCCGTTATTATGTCAACACACGACAACCGATGTGTTCAAATCAATTATTTATATCAGAGTTATTCGCCCACGTTATTGATCAATGTATGTAATAGGTATCACTAGTCTGAACATTGTATTGGTGTGTGTTATTCATATTTTTCGTTTTATTTAATTGACTACATGCACTCAATAGACGTTTCTTCCTGTTTGGTAAATCATAAATATAAACTTTATGAATAAAGGTCCCAACAAAGAACGTGCGTATCAGGTATGATCCTATTTGATTACGATATATTAGGCTCGTTCTTTGTTTTAATCTGTATTAAGGTATACTATCAACATGCTTAAAATGGGTGAAATAATTATTGGATGTTTATATTACTAACAAACAGAGTAAGATTTTGGTGCGTAAATATATACTTTTGAATACAAAGTGTATAGCTGTAAAATGAAGAACTTGCGTGGTTCTTTTTTTATTTTGCCCTGTACCCAATTCTCAAAGAAGATAGACACGCAACATTTTGTACTGATCTAATAACACAAGTACTCACTTTCTGCTATGGCCATTTCCATGAGCGTCACCCTGTTAAACCATAAAAGTTGGTGTTTAAAGCCTCTATAACGCTCAAAATCAATGAAAATTTCGTAAAGTATTTCGTAAAAAAAGTTAACCCTAAACAATCAGTGTTCTTTAAAGCAATAGCCACAATTTCAACGCTAGATGTGGTATGATTACATAGATTTTTGTAAATACAAAATGCTCGTTTTTATTACTGTTTTGCATATTGAATTCTATTTTAATTTCCCGCGAATATATCTCTTCATACGACACACGAACACTTAAATGGTACCATGTTACTGTTCATGTGTCGTATGAATAGATATCGTTGCAGGAAATTAAAATGGAATTAAATATGCAAATCAATAATAAAAGCGAGCATTTTGTATCTTCAAACATCTATATTACTAGACCACATCTGGCGTTGGAATTTGGCTATTGCCATAAGGAACACTGATTTATAATTGTTTAACTTTATTTTACGAAAAAACTTTACGAAATTTTTCGTTGATTTAGAGCGTTATAGAGGCTTTAAAATAACAGCAACACGACTGCATTGACAAACTGGATGAACTAAATGTATGAGAGGACTTACTAGCATGACTGTTATTCATTGTGCATATATATGATAACACTTTTGGCAATATGGATATCGTGTAGTTATTATATGAATAAAACGTCGCTTAATTAGAAGCAGTTGTATATGCATTGTAGATGTTGTTGTTGTTGATGGTGTTGGTGGTGGTGGTGGGGTTGTGTGGTGCTATTGTTTAAGTTGTTAGACACAACATTTCAGAACAATCTCATAGTGTAATCGCAAAGTGTAAAATTACCTTCTTGTGTATAACTTCGCTGCATTCACCGGTGGTCTTCGCCTCCTCTTTGCCTGTCTGTTTAAATGCCATTGTGCAACAGGTGATTTCTTATCCTAAAATGCATTGTTTCAAAACAATCTCTAGCATATGTATAAGAATCACTATTTAAATCATGAGCGTTCAAAAATGACATCATGCAAAAATACACGGCCATATTAAATGTCAAATTTCAAATTTTTGTTAATCAAACTTGAGCAATTAGAAAAATGGATACACCACTGAAAACGAGAATAAAACAGAGATTTTGACATACCTAAAAAAAAACTGTTTCATGCTTTGTTACGTCGCTGCCAGAAATAGCTTAATCTTTACAACAATTCATAGCAACAAAACGGCTGCGATTGGATCAGAAATTTGAGTCAGCTGACAATAACATACTAAAAATGTACTAATGAATGCATATTGAAATAGATGTGCTGCGAAGAAATTGAAGTACAGTGTTCGTATATGCAGGGCATATCAATATGTGTTTAACCATCTGGCTAGCAAATTCTCAAAAAGCAAAAAATGTAGACTTTGATTTTCAAATCATCAGTTTGCTGTTATGTGGTCTCTAACTGATAAGGAAGGTTATTCGGTGGCAAATATTTCAATACTGTAAAACCTTCGTTTTGGAATTCACTGACTTAAAAATTTGAGATAAAATTAGTCAAGGGACACCTGTACGAAACATTATTAGACTTACTTGTTAGTGACATATATTATTTATTTTAAAATATAAAATTATGCTAAATTTATAATCTGTGTTTTGTGAATAGTTATTATATATACACCCTGACTATCTTTTCCAAATTAACCAGCGTTGCCCTTTCATGAGTTTTCTTCGTTTGATGACTGTGCATTGGATTGTTTTGTATGTATGTATGCACTATTTGCAATTTCATTTAATTTTCACTTCACTGCTTTATGAGTGTGAAACGCTGTTGAAAATGTTTTATATGTAGAAATATGCCTTTAAGCAAATAAACAAGTACCCTCGAACCATACGTGTTTATTGTATATATTCATGTATCATTCTTAGTGATCTCGTCGATATCTCAGTTTTTGATAAATGTATACTTTGACATGAATTATGTCTTTTTTTAATAGCCGTCTTAAGATGGGATTAAACCGTGATACGACTCTTTAATACATGTCATCAGTTGCATTATAAACATTACTGAACAAGTAGAAATTCTATACCATCGATTTAACGTGATAACACCTTTAAATAGCGTCAATTTGTTAAAGTATCGTCGATTCCATTAACCTAATTCAATAGCTGTTATATATTTTACCTGAACATTTACAACTCTAAACTACCTATTAAACCATGTGTAAGGAAGTTGAATGACAGCGTTAAATATGTTATTAATCATTTGTACAACAATTAAACTTGACCTGCGGACTATTAAAGGGGCCTTTTCACAGATTTTGGCATTTTTTTTAACTTATTCATTAAATGCTTTATATTGATAAATGTAAACATTGGATCATAAAAGCTCCAGTAAAAAATCAAGAAAAAAATTAAAACAAGGAAAGAACATTGCCCGGAGCAGGTTTCGAACCAGTGACCCCTGGAGTCCTGAAGTAAAAACGCTTTAGCCTACTGAGCTATTCCGCCGAGTACACAATCTTGATGTATTTTATACCTTATATAAGCAATCTTCGTAGTTTCACAAAATTTAACGACAAAAACAGAACTCTCCAAATTATTCAATCGTTTCGCGTTGCAACGCTTTATAATTTTTAGGTTTTAAAATCGTCAAAAGATGCATATAATGGCTATATTAGAGCATGGTTAATGTTCAGTATTACTGTTTCCTCACAAATATCATAACTAAAACGAAAACTTGCGAATCTGAAACAACTTTTTTCAATTTTGTCAATTTACCAAAGCGTGAAAAGATCCCTTTAAATCACCAAGTACTTGGGTGAAGGATTGTAACAATATAGAAATAATGATCTTAACTTATCGATAAAGATCATTGGTTTTATGTTCAAATTTACTCAAAGCCGCTTTTATATAAACATTTTTATTACAAAAATCATTATAGTCTTACCTGTAAACCAACTTATGCCTGTGCACGCACATACCTATGGAAATATATTAACGATATAATTATGATATCTTTTTAACACTTCTAACTGCATTACTTACGGAACACCGACGCTATCTAAGGTTTCTCTCTTTTCCTTTATCGGTTGATGGGATAATGTGAATAATTGATAAATCTAGATATTTAGTTTATTCACAATGTTAACGTATACTTTATTTGGTTTGCATAAACCCGATATGTGCAAATATTCCTTTCATAAAACACTATGTGTTTCTTTGATAACAATGTTACGTTAAATACAAAACTGTCGTTTTATGTTAATTCTATACCCAAGAGAGTCACCGGAAATCCAATCAGCAATGTCCAATGAGATTTAGTTTGTTGAATATAATAATGTGGATATGAAAATGATTCTCCATCCATTAATGATCGTGTTTCTTAAATACTTTGTTATGATAACAAAGTGATGGCAGTTCAATATTACAATGGTATTATTTTAAAAGTACAACTTGAAGATTTCATGATAGGTGTTGTGTTTTCTTTTATTCGAGCCGCACCCTTGCGACAATGTTTTCTCATATCAAATGAATTTTAAGAAATATAGGACATGGTTACTCACGGAATTCGTTCGTAAAAAATGAAATTCAGTAAGGTTTTTTTCACCCGACTTTAAAGTTCAAACACTATTTAAACAAAATCAGCGTATTTATCTGTTGTAATAGTGTGTCATCAACATGAAATAATGAAACGCCTTATGGCCGTTCAGGAAAATGATTTTAACACTTTGTGGACGTCATTCAATGTGTTTTTAAGTTTTAAACTTTATTTATTTGTATTTTAATATTGATTATCAATGTCATCTGACTGTTTTACACATTTAAATGACGTGATCATCTCAGAAACAACGTCTAAAAATCGTTCATGTCAATAGGATTCAGATAGGTATAGTATCAAGCAACTGACCAAGGCAAATAATTGAAAAAAACATTAACTTGAAAACTAATATTATTGACAGGTTTGGCGTACCATACATTTTCTCTCTGCAATATTGATTCAAGTTTCATGGGCGAAGCAATTAAAAGATTTGACTAGTTAACAAAAACACGGTGTGGAAACGATTTGACCGTGGACAGGATGTTGTGATTGCTATTGTAGTAAAGACGATAACCAACGCATGCCGACGTTCAACAATCGCAAATATTAACGGTATATATACTTAACAAATGTTTTTAATTTTAATAAAAATGATTACTGACGTATTTAAACTTGTTATCGGCGGTTGATTTTAAAATGTAATGGCATATTTAAGGAAGGAGGCCATACAATCAAATGTCATTTACCGACAATTAAGCTGAATTTGTATGGACATATTGCATTTATTTACACATAGCTTTATATACAATTTATTGGTTTAAATAAAGGATAGTCCGGCATGTGTACATCATATGTATACAAATACATCTTGCTTACTAGAAATGCTTGAACGATTAATTTGATATTTTAAAATTGTTTGTAGGACTTATTGCAATTTATTTTTTACAATTGTATACTACATATTTATATTTTTCAATCGATATTGATCATGCGAATGATTTAGTTAGTGAGTATACGATTTAAATGATGATCTACACTAAATGAAGATCAATACAGGAGTAAATATGTATAATTACAACCACATCACGCACACGTTACAACGTAGCACAAATTAAAAAATACAAGTAAAGTGAACAGATGCAACATCTGCAAAAAATAATTTGTTTGAGTTTGGTAGACGTACGAATCATCAAGGTAACTCTTCCGTTAAATCCAGATGTTGAATGATTATTTTAAATGCATTACCCGAATAATGTATTTTAATGTTGCAATTTAAGATTAGCTTTTACAGAAGCATTATAAACACAACAAAATTGTTAAATAGCTGCAGTCATGGTTCGATTTAAGGCGATATAATTGCTAGCGCATAAATGATATGCTGGTTAATTTAAGAATACATTATTATAAGCATTTCAGAATTCATAATGTTAAATATAATTTGACGAGTATATTTGAATTCAGTGAAGATATTTTAATGTTTCATTGGATTAATATAAGGAAAATAAGTAACGCCAGGGACTAGGAAAATTTTGACCAAAATGGCATGATTTGAAAAAAACGATGTAGAGGACAGATATACAATGTCACATTAGTAACCCCATTCCTAAGGGAGTCTGCTTTGCAATATTTTAATATATACGGTTAAAGAAATCAAGAAATATTTAGGACTGGGCCGATTGTGATCACATGGACATTATTTCAACAAACCTGGTATAACCACACAAGGCCAAAACGATCAATTGAGTTAGATAACAGCATGCATCACTCGCAATTTATCGCAATACGGGTTCAATGCAATTGCCATTAACGTTTCGATTGAACAAGAGCAGTTGGTGCTCACATTTATTATATATATCATCTATGAAAATCGAGCATAAAAATATGTAAAGTAGTCATACCGGACTATCCTTTGTTTAAAAAAAAATGCTTGTATGACGTTGCGTGTTTATAAAAAATATATATATATAAACAATCGTTTGCTTTTCAGCAGATGACAACTGTTTGCACAACTTTTTTGATTGTATATGTGAGCATGTGTTTAACAATTGAAATTTATTAAATGAAGGGATCGTCGTTTAGTACATATCCGGCATACATACGATTTCTGAATTTCAGCATGTGCTTAAGTGTATAATTATTACTAGTGCAATCCCACATCAATTCGTTTACACGCTGTGAATTATATTTCACGGCCTTTCATTCATTTAGATCTGTTCAGCTTGTTAAATATCTAGTCGCAAAACTTTGATCATTGCTGGGTTTAGATTGTGTTATCGATAAAGATCTTGAGTTGTGTTTGACAGGACGGATTTATACCGTAACACGGTCCAATATTGCAGGTCAGTCATTTGAATCTATTTAAGGATAGTAATATTTTAATAGAATACTATTATCATACATGGTCTCCAAAACACAAAGACACAAACATGCACTTGCTAATGCGTTTAGTTTCAGACCTTTAAAAAGCAGAATAGATATTTAAATTTACTTTGTTTAGATAATAATTCAACTTTAAAGGAACGTAACACTATGACCGTGACTTTGCGTTAAAAACCAATACGCTTGTATTTTGTAGTGTCAGCTCATTATATCCTTTCGATACGAAAGAATGTAAAAGAAGCAATTTTTGCTTATTTGTCTCTTAAGAGCATTTTGTTTTTGAAAACTAAACTATCATACTACGTATTTAGTGAAGAACTTGGTGAATCTATACAAAAATCTGTGTATAAGAAAAAACATTTTAGTCAGTGAGAGAATGTGTTAATTAAAATACTTAATTCAGGAACCATATATAAAACTTATTGCGTACTATGCATTCCTCAAAGATTAAGAAATTTACATTATCTAATTTAAAATGATTGCATGTGTCATATAGAATGGCTTTTATTTTAAGAAAGTGTTCACCAGTAAACGGTGAACAAGACCTTTTTAAGGAAAGTTTTTTTGGGTATATATGTTTGAGTATCTGATAAAAAAAGGATAGTCTATGTTTACAAAATCATATATATATATCTACAAGTTAGCTTTTAACTATGCATATACTTAATGTGATTATTTTTGTCCATAACATAAGCATAAAGTGTCGTTATAAGCAATAAAAGAATAAATCTCTGAATCTACTCCTTTAATTTAACGTTTCGGCACTATGTCTTTATCAAAACAATGGATAAGATCTGCAAACTACATTTTAACGTCTTTTGACTGTACAATTTAAATAACAAAGTAAATGTTTTAAACGTCAAATGACGCTTTACATGATGACGTTATAAATGATGTTATAAAAATGGCGCCAAAAATCGTAAAAATACGCCAAAAATGAAATGACTTGAAATACTTACATATTTCATGCCTCAGTCTTATGACAAATGTGTGCTTTATCTATTTAATAAATTGATATTTAAAAATAAAACAAAACATCATCATATATAATTATAATTTACCTTAACTTTGTATCATTAATTAAATAATGTAAACTTATTTAATGAATTTTATGATATCAATCCATATAAGTCTACGTAAAATATTATATAATGATATATGATTAAATAATGGTGTATACTTGCTATTCTATGTATCATATACACATTATGGATACGATAAATTGCATATAGTACCGTTATTTTAACATTCATTTATGCTGATGATTAATATAAAATGTTTTTCACAAATATTTTTTACTAAATTAATTCTCGTAGGACATCAAGCTGATTTTTGGTTTTCAATCCATTTGGTGATTGTGTTTCAAACTTCTTTATGAATTCAAATTCCTTAATAAGTCTGTAATAACGGGAACTGTGTCGTATTCGTGTTAGCACTAATATATCCATGTCCTGTCCTCCGTGGCCAGCACCATTGAAATGTTCTGAGATTGGTTTATCTCTCCGTAGCCGCACGTCAGCCTCGTGTTCTTTGGCACGTTCCTTTAACGATCTGCTTGTATCTCCTACGTATACCATCTTCTGACATTTAATACAAAAAATACCGGATACCAAGTTGTAAATGTAACAGTTCTGTTTTATTGCTTCATTTGGAATTTCACTTCTTGGGTTGTTATGAAAACCTCTTTTTAACATTTTACAGACTATACAATTTGTCTTGCATGATTTTGGTAATTGTTGAAAACGCTTGTTTATTTCTTTGTTAGTTTTTCCATGTACTAATTAACAGATATTTTCCATTGTTTAAATAAAGGCATAATGCCGAAACGTTTAATTAAAGGAGTCCCTTAGGATAATTCAACTGAGAATACAAGAATAGATCAGCACAAACAGGTGCGCGGTAAGTCTCAATAAGGACATCAATAATGTATTTAAATATGTTCTAATTGAATATAGTAAAAGGTTATCAAGAAGAAAATATGAGCTAAACAAAGGTCAAATATGTCAGAATAATAGACTTTTTCTACAAAATCATTGGTACAAACGCTGTTTTAGAAAATGAAGTACGGTATGAGATTTCTCTCTAACAAATATTCTATAAGCAAAGTATGTTGCCTTTTTATGAGACTTTGTGTCCGTTCTTTGTTGAAACGTCATTTGTACGAGCACGGAACACTTTGTCATCTTTTTTTCCGATTTAATAAAGACTTCCGAAGTTATTTTTCTATATCGTGGCTATTTTCGCAGAACTCAATACAGTAGTTTTGTAAAGTTCAATAGACATACGTCCATAAGTCAAATATAATTGTTTTGCTTTTCACGGCTCTGATTTTGTTATAGAAGAACTTTTGAAGTTTGTGCGTCCAGTTAAGGGAGGGAAATTATCATAATTTATGTGAACCGTTCAATTGCTGCTCATATGAATATGTTCAGTTCGAAAATTATTTGATTAATGTCTAATTTGTGTATATAATATGCAGTAGTCTCCGACAGTTACCTTGAAATAGTCTAAAAAGAGCATAATCGTCAGACTATATTAATATTTTCTTCTTTAAGGAAAGGAATTACACTGATTGTCTTTTGAATTTAGATTCATCCGTGAAGCGATATGATTTTTTTAAAGTAAACTCTTTTGACAGTCCTTAGCAAATCTTTACTTTTCCAAATGTAAGCCACCAAACATCATTATTGTATTTGCTTCGCCATTTTTTGAAATATTCCTATTATGCCTTTTCGATTCGTTTCATGCAGTTTTTAACAATGAGCGGTATTGGCAGTCGAACTGTAGGGCTTCTGCGAAGCAAGTTTTTAAACGCTTTTTAAGGTTTTTACTTTTTAGAAAATTAAGATCACCTGTTATTACATGATCAAGAGGGCTGTATATACATATGGCTTTGGCACAATCTTGTGTTGAAAGAAAAAAAGTGCCATTTGCATTTACAAAATGATTATTAAAATCAGTACTCCGAACTGCTTTACTCTATGTATAACAAATTAGTCATGTTTACAATAAAGCGTTAATTAAAGTCACGTAAATGCAGTGAATATCATTAGAATCATAAATAAAGTTTGCAAATCGTCAGTTAGTTTTAAAAATGCAGCTTACAGCACTCACATTGTAAGTTTTACATTTTGTTTAAATACGGCTATAAATAGGGTTCATAAAAGTACCACGTCATACAGGAAGGTAAGTCTTTAAGGATTTTAATAGTGTTCGATCAAGCTTTTATATTTAACATTCCATTCAATTGGAACTCTTTCAAGATTTACCTCTCGCTCATACTGTTAGTTATTGCATAATTATCAATAATTGGATAAATTTCGTCCATAGAAAAAACGCAGTGTCATAGCTAATAACAGCTGTCAAGCTCTGACCTTGTGTTTTCAGCTGTTTATGAGTTACGTGGACTGAATCATACAAAGAAGATCCATCAACCTTGATAGCTTTCATTCGAGACTATTCGCTTGATTTTGGAGGATTCTGTAAACGCTGTGACTATGGTAAGGAAATATTATCAATAGTGAGTGAGCGTACGTGCTTGCGTGTGTGTGCGCGCGTATGTTTGTGAACGTGTGTTTTAATTCATTACATATAACAGACGAAGAAGAAAATCGGCTCAGATGTATGACGTAAACAACAAAACAACACATTCGATTTATTTCGGGATATTAAGACGAACAAAAAACGTTTTATAATCATATTTGCAAGAGCCTAATTTCGACAGTTATCTAATTTTGGCATCTTTTAATCTATAATTGACGTCAATTTTAAGCAGGTTTATATAGCTATGTGAAAACCGTGGCTACCTACATGTATGTTAAGATTAATTAAAATCACAAATCGGTACTTGACATTTGTTGAAAGACGAAGCCGATATTCCAAATATTCAGGAAAAAACGTTGTCGGAGTTTGTTGTTTCTGCCTGCTAATTTGTGTTGTAATTATTCCTGGTTGTGATTGTGTTCCTAAATTTAAAAACAATATAAAACTATAAAGGTTTTATATGTTCTGCTCATACATTGATGGCTTATAAAAAAGAATAATACAAATATTGATAAAATAAAAATTACAAATAAGATTTTAACAAACATCACGTTCGTTTCTTTGTATGGAGTTTTTTTTACTTTCTTTGGTCTCAGTTTTGAGAAATATGAAAAGCAATATATTGCAATCTTTGGGTTTTATTTTCAATAATTAATTGTCTATGAATATACGATGATGTTCAACATTCTTCTTCATATATGAAGAATTTACATTGTAAACGCTTTGTAAATCAGTTCTTTTCCAAAAAATAAGTTCCGTTGTACGTTATAATCTTGGTCTTCAAATTGATTAATTTGGCAGAGTGTGAATAAATCATCAAATTCAAAAGTCATATATTAGACAAAACACATTGTTGAATATTGTGAATAAATTATGTGTCGATTATGATACTAATTTTCAATTGTACATTTAAAATAACATCAGACGTACAAAATATGCAGTTGTCATTAAAAATAAAATTACATTAAAAAAACGCTAAAATTGTTGGTACGTGAATAAAACTAGCAATATCTTTTTCATTTATAGTCGCCAAAATATGTGCCATATACACCGATTTAAAAGCAATATCGTCAGATGATTTCTGGATTTCTTTGAATCAAATAACACTAACAACGCCATTACATTTACATTGCATTGTCCTGGACAACGTTTAGGGAATTCAAATAAAACGGTACATAAAATATGACAATTAAGGCTAAACCATTTGTTTTAGATTCACGTATATCTGTTCGCAACTCAAGGATATACTGCGCTTTTTTTCTCATAAAAAAGAACAACCTTTGTGTAGATTAAAAATGCACCAGTTATGCTTGTATTCATTGACACTTTGAAATATGTGGTGTATGTATGGATGCGAAATACCATTTAACCGCTGAAATGACATACTATTTCGTTGTTTGTTGCGCATTTCAGGTAATAATATTTACCCCAATCAATACCATATAATTGATTGAATGTGAGCTCAGGTTAAAGCAGTGGTGGGAGGGGTTTAAAGTGCTTACAAAGGCTAGATGACACATAGATGATTATATAATATAGTTACCATGAACATATTCATTTTATTCCAGACATTAAAGAAAATGTTCCAGAAATTATCAGACATTGAGATGCATCATATGCAATGCATGCTGGCACAAAATCTAGAACTTGCGTGCCTGACCGTGGTGGATCACCCGGATGCAGCTGGATTGGTAATCTCTTTGCTTGGTGTTGTTATGCTTGAGCTTCAGCGACATTTGGAATCAGCGTTGTAATCTGTATCATATATAGTTATAATGTTTTATATATTCTTACTTTTTGTGGACGCAGACGCGATTAAAAACTGTTTCCCGGATCTGAAAAAAACATTCGTATAATGTTGTTCAAACATTTCTAGCTACAACACTGAATCTCTTTACTTAGTATTCCAATAGTAAATTAAATTTGGACGATCGAACGCCTACGTTTAATGCTTACCATGAGGATGGGAAACAATTCGATGGAAATTTTACATGCCTCGGATACTTTCCTTTCTTTAAATTCCCATCTGTTTACAGAAAGATAAAGTGGTACATAGTTCAAAGCTGATTATATTATTACAAATAATGCGCATTCAATGTAATAACATAACCGATCGTATTGTTTTCATGAAATATATTGAACTATCTCATTTAAAACACATTTAAAGGTACTTAAATTAACAGCATGTTACCGTTAGCATACTGCATTATGGCAGAGAATAGTTTTGAAGAAATATAACAATGCGAAATATGCATGCAATAATTTGGTTCACAAGTTGTGCAATCTGTCTACAAATCCATGTCATTGTTATCATTATGTACATATATAATTATAAATTCTGACTCTTTAGTCATGTTTGAATTACAAAGTTCGTATTTCATGTAACAGTTTTGCAAGATGAGCAAACAAACAGTGTATATTCCGAATAAGAACGTTATACTAAACCGGTTACTAGACCGTTATGGAAACTAAATCCTGATGGCCAAATGCGCCCTGTTGTAATACTGAACATAACCGGCCCTACTAACATTTAGCGCTTATGATTTGTAGTCCCCAACCGGTTTGACATGTAGGAAAAAATGTTAACTCTCATTGAAATAAATATTTTTAGGTTCGACTGACCGCCACTGTCTCTTGTTCTCATCAACACATGGTATCGGGTATAATGACGACCTTTAAGTGTACGGCTGGTCTCATAACCGGTACAATATTTCCAATCATATTGGATGCGATACAATTACAGGTAAATTGTTGCGGTTTTTTGATAGTAAGACAGGAATACGATTTCACAGTGAACGAAAAGGCACATATAATAAAGTAAAAATAAGGATGTCTTAGCCAATTAATGTATTTAAGAACTGTTCTGATACTAACGAGATACTATTAATTGTTGGTGTCATCAAATAAGAACTTAACAAATACAATATGCGCATGTTCGAACCTTTTCATCCGACTGCCAAATCACAGATACGTTCACGTTGGTTGTTAATTTTTAGAATTTTACACACGTCGAAGTTTACCCATTGGTTTGTTTATTGATAAGCCATTTATATTCTAAATACAACAAAGGCGACATGAATGATTCTTCTCTTATATAAACTTGATTAAATAAATGTTGTTGCTTCAACCGTAAGGACTAGATAACCGGAACTTAACGGAAGGTATTTACCAGCAATCAATTTTGGCGTGAAATGACACGTTAAGATTTGTCAAAAAGTAACTAAAATATAAAGGAATCTTTAATTGGAAGCAAGTGCATTTTAACTGAGAGGTGAATCGGTCTATGTTCAAAGACATACGTGCGACCGTCTCTTTGACTCATTAGGTATTTTTGTAGTCACTAATTTTGGTTTCGTTATGCTCAATTTACTGAAGCATAACTTCGGACAAAAATGTAAACCCGAAAAAGCAACAACAATCATCAGTTTATTCATTTTATACCCATGGTCTGTTCTAGGATGTAGAGCTAATCAATGTCGTGTATGGTCAGATTGCTCAACACATAGATGAAATGTCACGTGAATCAACAAACACAGAACAGAAGTGAGTAAGATCTCTGTACTAATAAAAGAATCAATTTAACGTAAAAGGCGATAAAAACGCAGCTCACGTAACACATACTAACACAAACATACAACATACAGTTCCCTTTTAAATACGAAAGTATCTTAGCTATTTAATGATAAAAATGAATAAAAAAGAATAAATACCTGTGTTAATGAATAAAAAGAATAAATACCTGAGGTCAAATTGTCATGCCATGAACACATAGCGAATTTTTATATATGCAGATTCCGCGATCTTCAAAGTATAATTAAGAAAAACATCGGTGATGTCAATGAAGTATTAAAACAGATGCAACTGCATAATACGGGTACAGCCACCGAAGGTATTCACAATTGTATATTTCTCAAACACTAATACATCTGAACAGCACGTTCGGCGGCTTATAAATTATTGAATCTAAGATAAATCGGGAAAATGAACTGTGATTGAAATTCAGAGCTTGTTCTTAATTTTGGTTTGTTTTTACGGCTATTTGTATGTTTCGGATCCTGCTGGGACTTTGTATTGACTCAACAGCTAGGTCCCTTTATCGTTTCCAAGATTCTCCTGATCGAGCCAAATTCAAAACAAGGTGACCACGATTTCTCTACATCAATAATATAATGGGGTTTTTATTTTATTAAAGTCTATTTAATTCATAAGATTCCCTGGCCGATGCGGTTTTAAGCGCAGGTGCATTTTATAACACAATTTGCCAAACTAAGTTAACACAATTCTACATACCAATACTGCAATCTAAACGAAAGGGTTTATAGTTATTTTGCTTTTATAGTTTTTATTAACAATTTTATCCGTTTTGTATTCGCAATTATTATCACAAAGGCATGATTGAAACACACTTGGCAAAGGGCTACTATACTATGTTAGTACAGTACAAAATAACATACTTAGTATTAAACATCTAGTTTATGTACTGACAATTTATGTTAATCGTTATACAGATTAAACAGCCTATATGAACAATCTGGATCGCGGTCAGTGTTGAACCAATTAGCTTTATTTGAACATACTATGTAGATGACAACACTCGTTTCTCACATAATACCTATCAAAGGTGTTGGCATTGTAATTTTTCAGAAAAAAAGAGTAAATTAGCAATTAAGGTTAATATTTTTTAAAGAAAAAGAGGGACCAAATTTGATCAGCGCAGCATGATTTCTACAAACACAGCATAGGGCGATTGCGCGATGTTACATGCAAATATTACAGATCTTGGCCCAGTTGCTTCAGAGAATATATAGCCGAGTTTAGAGTTGATTCATTTTAAGTAAGTTAAACAAAAGACTACATTGGGAGTGTTGCATCATATGAACGTCCTCTTCTTCAAAACTGTTGACATCAACTCATTGTGGTCGAAACTGACCAAATTATAAAGTTTACAGATACTAGTATATGGTGAGTGTTCTAATACCATGGGTCATGTGCTGAGCTTGATCAGCAACATTTGCATGAAGGTATCTTAAATTTCTTGCAATGTTTTTCCCAAGCACTTACTCACGTTATAGAGAATCTTTCCACTGAAAACCTTGAAATATCAATTCGTTAAGATAGTGTCCATAAAAAAACACTCGCAACACAATTGTTCAGGCTTTGTTATGTATATATATTCGGCAGTATATATTTTAAAAACAATTAAGAATTATTTAGAATTTTATAACTTTATCATTACAGGCGCTTATAATATATTATACATTTCATTATGGCACACAACAAGTGATGGTTACTGTGAACAGTAGTGACAATCGACCTACTTAAATATAAATAAAAGTATGTTTGCATGTTCATGTATAAATCGGTCTCTTCTTTTACACCCAGCATAAAGAGATAGAGATTATTTGTTGGCTTTCAAATTGGTGGAATATCGATTTTAATTCACAAGTGATAATTTAAAATGATAATTTCACGAGTGGCGCAGCGACGAGTAAACAATATTTTTATATGATCACGGGTGAACTAAAATCGATATTCCACCATATCCAACACATTTTATTTTTATTTTATGCTTACAAATTATTGTTTTTGCACTTTTGCCATTCCGTACAATATAATTTCCCGTTGGGCGCCCTGAAATGTTATATTATGTTTGTTCAAGGGAAGCTAAGCCGAATGTTTTTATTAAGCATTCAATGCAGACTAGTCGCCCTTGATACAATTGGTGGTCAGCTGGGGAAACAAAAGATATATAAAACTAGTTCCGGTAAAAAAAAAGAAAAAAAAATACTGTTCTTTTTCACTGTGATTTTAATTTACTGATATTTCTCCGTTAACCATCGGAACTCATAAAATAAACATTTGTATATGATGCCTAATACGAAAATTCATGAAATACACTCTGCCGAAAACCATCTTCTTGTTCTACTTGATTTCATATCGCGTGTAAGCATGTTAAAACAAAAATATGTCAATTTTAATTTGTTCATGGGTGTGACGTGGACATTTTGTTGAGTGTAGTATTTAAGTCTCGATGTGATTACACTTGCTAAAAATAATTTCACAATGTTTTAAAATATCGCGTCCCAATTTTCAAATTAAAAATCTTAAAATTTTGAAAATATCACAGTGAAATATGAAAAGAAATATTTAAGAATAATGGTTGAAAACCAAGAAACTTTAAATTTGTGATTATCTTAAATTGTTGGGTAAATGTTTACTTTGCTTTTATTTTATATGAAATATACAATTACAATATCAAGTATGCTAAGAAAGAATACACAATCAAAAGCCGTATTCGAGTTTTAACCATAATTGTTTTTTTTTAGTTGTTTTTTTTTTTGGCAAGACGTATTCACGGATGCACACAAACAACACACATAAAATCTACCGTTTTCGTATTTAAGCTGCATCTTATTCTAAAGAAAGATTTTCTAGATATTCAAAATATGGATGCCATGTTGACGAAGTTTGATGAATATTGAGATTGAACAAATCTCATGTCAAGAGCTCACAGGGTGTTTTTTTCTGTCATGTGAACAAGTTTTTGCTACCACCTGATACAGTTTCGTATTCGGCCTAGAAACCATGTGGACAAATGTTCTTAAAATAAAGTTAAATGAATATTTGGCTATAAACGTTGCCTTTTTGATGCTCATAGGAAAATGTTGCCATATGTTTACGGGTTAGCTTATAAAACGTTGATGCATAACATACAGAAAAACATTCAATAAAGAGATTACCTTATTAGATTTTCCATTCGATCGTATTTTCATATAAACGGCAAGCAAAGCAATAAAGGTATTTTCAAATAGCATTGTCAGTGTGTGTATATTTTGTTTCGCATTTCCAGCTGGTCTTGGAAAGTTTCAAGGCCTCCGTACAGCCGTGCAGTGCCTCGATGATTTAGAACGTCCGATTACGAGAATCATTCAGTTCTGGAAGGACATGTCTCAAACTTTCTCGCTTCTACAAGATAATATGCCGGCGACGTTGGAACCGAATAAAATTAAAATCGAGCAAAGACGACAAGACTTTAGGAAAGCTGTCAAAAATGTCGAATCGGTAAAATACATAATGTTTATCGAGTTACATTAAAGTATGTGTGCAGTAAATTTCATGACAAGTGTCATTACTTCCAATTAGAGGCAAACTACTGTATTCAATACCTTTACTTTAAACCTATTTATTTAAGCTCGATTGCATCGAAAGCCTATAGCTTATTGAAATTATCTCTATTGTACATATAAGTCAGTTACTGTAATGATTACTGTACTGAAGATGTGTGAAATTCTTCCTGAAACTAAGAACCAGAACTTGTTGTCTTGTGGGATGATCTAAAGAACGCTCGCGACCCCACCGTTATATTCATGTGTCGCCCTAAATGGTCGAACAAATAGGCGTATCCCGGAATGAGCCGAATTTCTTAAAAGGCACTAAGCACGGGGTACTCGCTTATCTAACACATTTGAATTCTTTCAACTAAACAACCATAACATAACTAAATGGATCAGCTGTGTTGGTACCTACACAATTTTCCATAGTTTAGTGCAGAAACTAGACATTTAAAGAAGCATTTCACTCATCTTGAATACAGTTATAAGTGCAGTAACTACATTTTATGTAATATTAAAATGTTGACCTGTTTTACTGGCCAAGTTACCACTAGAACAACGAAATCTAGAAAATGGCGTTTGAATGTAAAAGGAAATATAAATTGATAGCAATTTCACTTGGTTAAGCATAATTGTAAAATGTTCAAAGGTATCACATTTTTTAGAATTTCTAAAGGTTTCTAGCCAGTTATGTGTTACAATCAATCAATTGTTGTTTAAATGAGATTACAAGCATTCTATATTTCCTTTTGTCTTTACTAAGACAAGCGTCGCAAAATCCATAGCTGTACAAATCAAAGCGCTGAAGGCACTGAAGTTGTTCGCTATTGCATAATTTAAGACGACATTCATTTTCGAAAATTTTATCGCAAGTTTGAAATGAACACACGCCATTCAAATTGATAAAGAGTGTGTCATAACGCATGGATCGAGCTTTGTGTGCACTTTTTGTCATCCTATTTATTTCATAGAGATAACTTAGACATAATAACAACATGGCTCTTTTTGGACGTTCTGAAAGCATAGAAAGTATGATGAAAATGGTAATGAGAACTGAATATAAAGACAATTTGCAATCACCATCATATTAAATAAATATTGTTGGAATATCGCATACCTATCTCACTAATACAGCACTAATGCGCTTTTTCGGCATAGCTGTTTTACTCAGCTTTTCATCTTAATGACTTTTACATAACGCCAACAGACACATATGAATATTTTCGAATATTTCATCGGCTGATTCGAGTTACAACCTCTGAACTTTGGCTACATCACTGTGTCTGTGCTCAGTGCAAAGGATGTAGCACTGTTCAGTGTAAGGAATTCTGGACTACCGGTACTCTCTGTATGTTTTAACGATACGAATTGTTGCCCATGAACAATTACGCGTTAAAATCCATCTCGCATAATTTAAGTGTTGCTTTCAAGATGAGAAAATAATCATTACTGAAATAGTATAGTGTCACGATAAGAGGAGATCGTTTAATTATCCAACCACGATGTTTGCCGTACTTGGTCAGCACGTCTGGAAATCGTTCCTGAACGTCTGGATAGGCTGCCATTATTAACAAGTTTGCCATTTTGAATTCAATTTTGTATCAAAAAGCATTGTGCTAAAATGTGCCATTTACAATTCGCAATGAGATTTTGAATGACCCTCGTCATGCGAAAATGGGTCTAATTCCATATGCCTCATCATATATATAGCTCACTCAGCATTCGCATCTCTCAGTCTGGTCAGGACATACATAATGAGAACATAACATATTGAATGATTTTATAGCGAACAGCATCGCCTCTGACCTGACTGCGCAAATGCACATGTTGGGTTTAACACACGCTGGCCGAAAGGCGTAAAACCCATTTTCGCATGACGCGGCTATGAACGTGTGATTTAAATGTGTCGAAAGAAAACTGTGTTTAAATCAAATATTAACATACGATATACTTCGATAGTGAAAAAATATACTTATAAAAACACATGTGAGGACACATATGATGTGCACTCACGTAGTATATTTTTTATCTACTTACACTAATGTGTGGTTTGACAATGATAACACACGTTTCATGCGTTCAATATGCAACTTACAAGTGAAAAAAAAACACACAAGACTTAAACCTTTGTTTTCATTTTATTTATTTATTTAGAAAAGTAAATAGCAAACTTTATTTCAAAGTCAGCGTATACGCCGACTACATTTTTTAAATATATTTCTTGTTATATTTAGTTGTTTTCGGTATTAGCGATTATAAAGCATTTTTGAGTCTCTAAAGTATGCCTGTAGTAATTGGTGAACTCATGTGCAAAGTTTTTGAAATTGAGAACTGTGAATATAAACAAGCTTAAAGGGGCCGTCCAACAGATTTTGGCATGTATTGAAGCTTGTCATTAAATGCTATAAATGCTTTAAATTGATAAATTTAAACATTTGAACTAAAAATCTCCAGTAAATAAAACACAAGAATACAATTTAAAAATGGGAAAAAAGTAACCCTCACCAGGACTCGAACCACTGACCCCTGGAGTTCTGGAGTAAAAAGACTCCCGCCTAGCCCACTCGACCATCCTCACTCTTGCTTACCGCCGATATATTTTTTAACTATATAAGCGATCTTCGTAGTTTCCCAAAATATCGAATCGCGTCGAACGACGCTTTTATCTGTTGGACGGCCCCTTTAACCTTCTACTAACCTTCTACTAATGCGTTGAGCTTAGTGCTCGGTTGGTCATTGTCAGCTCGGGTACTACTTACGTGTACCCCGGGTACACTTAAGTATACTTACATGTACCCCGGGTACAGTAAATATACTTAAACGTTACCGGAAACTTTAACGCTAAATCGGTCGTTGTCGGCTTTTTTTTAATTAATTATTTTAATATTTATGTAAATTTTCTGTTAAATGGTCTCTATATTATCGAAACTCATACTCTAAAAACGTGTTGATACATTTAAAAAAAAAGAATTTTGTTTCGTAATTACGGTAATCGGTATCGCGTTTTACGACATCGGATTATGGGCGAGAATAAAACTTGGGTACAGTCTAATGTCGGCCGGGTACGTTTTAGTATTTGTAACGTACCCGGGGTACATATAAGTATACTAACATGTACCCGGGGTACATGAAAGTAGTACCCGAGTCGACAATGACCAATCGAGCATTGCGCGCGAAAAAAATGCGTAGAATCCGTTAATACAAAAGGTTGCCGCTATCTGTTGAAAACAAAAGAACGTTTCCCAGAAATCCCCGCTGTAGAAGCATGAACGAGCTTGGTTACGAAACAGACCATTCGTATTATTATTATAATTAATTGTTTGTTATATTCGGTTTAAGCGATTATGGAGCATTTTTGTTTTGGTCTATCGTATCGCTGAAGTTATTGTTGAACTAATATTCAACGTTTAATAAATTGAGAGTATAAACTAACGTAACCTTGTACTATTGCGTTGTTTTCACGAATCTATTAATAGCCTCAGATTATACATGACCTGTCATTGAGGTGCATGTGAGAGCCAGGAACGACAACTCTGCGTGGAGATTGCCGTGCAATTTGACTCTCCCTTGTTTATCGACAGCCGCATCTATTAATAGCATCAAATTATGATTGAGCTGCTACGTCATGAAGACGCAGCAGAAAGTGGACTATTTTAATCATTCATAAACAATCTCTTCCGCGACACGTATAATACAATCATCGTTTATTGAATCATTTCTATATTAGCTTCGTTCGAAACTATTACATTTAACAAGATATTCATATAATGTTTCCATTTGTAAATGAATATAGTTGGAGAACTCAAACCTGTTGCATAAATTATACAACTCTTTATCGCGCGGATACGGCGTGTGTGGCGTTAGTAGGCTCTCCGTAAATAAGGCGTACCGACTTGAATTTTGAGCAACGACCTTAGCTGGTCGCTAAGCGACCAACTAAAAACGGTTTAAAGATATCTCTTTTTAGTCCTTCCTATACCATTTTGTCGTTTTTACAGTACATATCAATGTCTAAGATAT
Source organism: Dreissena polymorpha (assembly GCF_020536995.1). Classification (NCBI taxonomy): domain Eukaryota; kingdom Metazoa; phylum Mollusca; class Bivalvia; order Myida; family Dreissenidae; genus Dreissena; species Dreissena polymorpha. The sequence goes on from NC_068362.1 coordinate 60,139,357, forward strand.
CGATCTTCTGTCATAAAAATATTGTATGAACTTGCATGATGTTCTATACGTAGTCTTCCAAACTATCCCACTACAACATTGTTAGTTACATAGTTATGTACGCCATTTAAATATTTGCAATATTAAATTGGACCTTGTTTAAAAAATTCAGAAAATTCTATACCGAGTATTTTCGATCTATAAGTCAGAATAGGTTTGACAATTTATTTAAACAATTACAAATAATCTGTATATGCAAATATTCCAAACTTTATCTGATATGATATACTAGCAAAGACAGATAAATTGTTTCATAAGTTTTTAGGGCTAGCCGAGCCTCAAATTAACCCATTATCACAAACCAAACGCCCGTATAAAACGATCTCTATCAAATATACACGCGAAGACAAATAGTGACAACATGAAAACCATGTTGATGTTCAACAGTCAGGTGAGAGCTGGATATGCATCTTAAATGTTCAAATATTTTTGTATTTGTAATCTGAAAAATTAAAAGGACAATTCTGGCTCAAGAGCTAACCTTGGTCATCAATTGTCGAAGACCTGGTTCAATTAAAAGTGGCAACAACAAACCAATTGACAACCATGATGTTAGAAGCCGCAAAAAAAGAAAGATCAAGAAAGCATACATTGACCTCGTGCTTACGTGACCCTAAAGCATGGTTTGAACATTTCAAATAACTTTCAGATATAACAAACGTTTTAATCGTAGAAACAATGTAGCCTATTCCAACATCAGGTTCAATGACATGATGATAGATGATAATTTCACTCTTGTTACTTCAGGACTGGAAGAACTTTGAAAAGATCTGTAACGATCACGTCCGTGACAATGACACGGAGATTCTAAATCTGTATGACTTTCTATCGTCTTCTTTCAATCAAACGTCCATCGATGAAAGAATAGCCAGGGAGAGGGTGTTGCGGTCGGCTGTCAGTGCTAATACGGATGTCCACTCTGAGTCAGGAGGATATAATTAGCACAAAGGCATGTGAGAAAATCCTGCAGGTCATGAGCAGTCTCCTTTCAAAGCCTCGTGGAAGATAAAGCAATGTATTCAACGTTTCAAACTACAAACGATTATTACGGGACGTAAAATTCAACTGTGTCTCCCTTACTAATTACATGTAAACTGAATTGCACAGCAACCATAAACAATGTTTCCATTAAATGTTTCAGTCTCTTTGTCAGTATTTGACATTTTAACATAAACATATTTTGAAAGTAAACTTATTTTTACGCGGTATGTTTTCAACATGGTTTCAAAAATGTAAGATAATATTATTTATGTCGTTTTGTCTCATAATTGTTGTGTACATTATATAATGGCTCCTTATTAGTCGTGCTCAAGTATTACATGAAATTGCTCATTAACTGCTCTTTTCTGTAACGTTTTATTTTCATTGGCATATTGTTTTGTGATTAACATTATGAACAAATAAGTTCTTTGTCATACACATTAAAAAACCAAATTTAAGACATATACCATTATGTGTATAGTATTACAATGGTTTTAATGCATTTACAACGTTTTCTATATAAAACGACATTGTTGAAATATATTAATATAGTATATTAAGGTTTAAAAAGCATGAACATTGTGAAAAAAATGTATAAAACAATAATACATTATTAAATTGAACGCTTGCGAATGTCACTTATGTTTCGGTAAGAAATTAATGTTTTATAGGTTCATACGTTTCGATTTGCATAACAGTCAAATAATTTACTAAATAATTGAATACATTGGACCCTGCAATTATATTGTTTTGTATTTGTCATTCGGGATTACCGTTGGTTACGATGCAATAGCTCGCATCCATTAATCAGACACTGGCGGGAATGATTATATTATTTAAAGTTATATGATTACGATTACATCAAGGACCGAATTTACTTTATTTTCTTTACTCAATATTATTTGCAATGTAATTCTTTCAATAAAGTTGACATGCAATGTTTTCCAAAAAGTGATCAATTGTTAACGCAATATTCAGCTGCATGTACAATGTTCATGTTTGTCCGGTAAGGTTGAATCACGTTGAAGGTTTGTGTTTCTGTGCCGGCATTACAAGTATAAGCAGGAGTATATTAACCACCTAATGCAGAATAAACAACTAAAATCAGGAAACGACATCATGCCGTTTAATAAGTTCAACACCTTGTATTCACGTAAAATCCAAATTATTAAAACAAATCTAAAAAGCAACCGCGATTGCAGATATTGAAAATTAAGGCGCAAATGGATAGTAATTAAGAGTTTGGGTTTGTAGCCGTTTTTTCACAAAAGTAAACAATTACGTTATTGTGTTCGTGGTCAATAATACATTCCGTGGATGAAATAGACGAATGTAGACTGTATTGAAAATTGATTCCAGATATTAATGAAAAATATATAACAGATATTCATTACTATAGCTTTAACTATCGTATACATCATATTTTCAATGAAAGCCTAAACACCTAAGTTCTTTGAAAAATCGGAAAACGGGAAAGTACAAGAACATCTTTTAAAAAGCCATATGCTGCATATTTTGTTACGGGTTCAAACCATCGTTCAGTAAATTCAACGAGTCTTTTTGAAAAAAAACTGATGAAGTACGGAACAGATGATGCTTTTCAATTTTTAGAAGTTTTAATTTATTTGCTGTTTATACATTACTATAACAATGATCATTCTCATGATTTCCGGTTTACATTAAAAACTAGGTCATATTTACTACAGACATTGTTTTGCTGGGTGTCGGTCGGTATGTCTGTCTGTCGGTAGACAAGTTCGTTTCCGATCAATAACTCGTCAACAAATTGACCGATTTTCTTGATACTTCCCATGTGCGTTGGCCTTGGACAGTAGATGACCACTATTGAAATTGAGGTCAATGGTCAAGGACACTGTCACAATAAGTGTGAACATTCTTACCCATCAATTACTCGTCGACACATTGACCGATTGGCTTGATACTTCACATGTGAATTGGCCTTGGACAGTTGATGAACCCTATTGAAATTGGGTTCACTAGTTCAAAGCCCTGTTTAGGGGGCATGTGTCTCCGACCGCAGAATTCTTGTTTAAATCACATCAAACATAATTGAGTGCGAGTGTTTAGGGTTTACTAGTGGGTTTAACCAATGATCTATAAGTCTTTTTTAGATTTGTTATAAACAACATTTATTAGTGGGTTTAACCAATGTGCTAAAAGTCGATATACAACATGAGCAGACGTTTCGTATTTCCAGTCAGAAACTGTTTATACAATATGCAAATGCGCATAGTAACAAACCTTAGCAAAAATCAGAAGGTTCGGTACGATGGAAAACATTGTAAATGATACAAATAACTACGCGTAGTAAGTAGCTTGTAACAAGAGCCGATTTAAATACAGTTTGTGTTGTTATGTCTAATAATAACGACATATAAATCATGTTGTAAAATCTTTTCTTCGAATATTGATGAATTCATTAAGAGGGCCGGAACAATGGCTTTACATAATAGTTATTTTGTAAACATGTTATTGCTTAATGAAAATACACTTTTGAATGTTTTCAATAAAAACATAACATTCTCACATTATTCTTAATAATCACAGAATAGGGTGTTTAAAATCACTCTAAATTAGATGATGCTATTTATTTATATTGCATTTACATACAACGTTTCATTAATGTTTCGAATTGCTCCACACGCAAAAAAAGTGTATTTCTCCCGCGTGAGTTTTTATTTATCTGGAGCATGATTCTCAATCCAAAAACTTAACGTATGCGACCATTCACCTACTGAATAAATACGGTAACCACAACCAAATTTTCTCGAAAATAGGTGTTTAGTTTTGGAACTTCGGCTGCAGAAAATGTGCATCAAATGAATTATGTTGGCCAGTTAGGTAGTTGGTCAGGAAATACTCCAGATGAAACCCGTCCCAGTACCAACTATTAAAGTTCCGGTAACCGACCGACCCATAAAGGCCCTTAGTCCACAATTAGTTTGTCATTGTGTTTGTTCTTAACACAGATGTTTTGTATTAATGTGTCGCACTGCGTTCTTCTTTCTAAACCCCAACAAAACATGGACAATCACAACAAGATACATGTTGTATTATAGTAAAAAATATTTTAAAACATAGTTCATTCAATCGGTCATAAAACATGGATAAAACGTTATGACTGTTCTATAATAATTCAGCATGTCATAGTAATATTGCAATATTTGTTACTAATTCTGTGAATCATCCAGTACAGTGACAGCGGAGAACGCATTGGTGTCTTGAATGAGACGGATATTTATAGATCAAAGCGCTGAAGGCACTGAAGTTGTTCGCTATTGCATAATTTAAGACGCAATTCATTTTTCCAAATGAATCATAAGTTTGAGCTGAACACACCCCATTCACATTTATAAAGAGTGTGTCGAGCTTTGTGTGCACTTTTTATCATCCTATTTATTTCATAGAGATAACTTAGACAAAATAAAAACAATATGGCCTTTTTTGGACGTTCTGAAAGCATAGAAAGTATGATGAAAATGGCAGTGAGAACTGAATATAAAGACAATTTGCATTCACCATCATATTAAATAAATATTGTTGGAATATCGAATACCTATCTCACTAAGAATATAAATTCATGATGAAAATTCACTTTACAAAACTTTTGATTTTTGACACCATTTACAAATTCAAAATAAACAAGAAGATCATTGATGAAAATAAAAAAATATGCGATAAATACTTTTTACTCACAAATAAGGTAGTTATTAAGACAGCCCTGTTGACCCGTACATTGTTGTGTATGCATTACTTGTAACCCTAGCAGTTCACACGGTGTCAACAACTCTTACCTAAAAATAGGTATAGAGCACTCATGCGCTTTTTCGGCGTAGTTGTTTTACTCAGCTTTTCATCTTAATGACTTTTAAATAACGCCAGCAGACACGCATGAATATTTACGGATATTACATAGGCTGATTCGAGATAAAACCTCTGAACTTTGGCTACATCACTGTGTCTGTGCTCAGCGCAAAGGATGTAGCACTGTTCAGTGTAAGGAATTCCGGATTACTCTCTGAATGTTCAAACGACACAAATTGTGGCCCAGTTAAAATTACGCGTTAAAATATATTTCGCTGAATGTCAGTTTTGCTTTCAAGATGAGAAAACAATCATTACCAAAAAAAGTAAAGTGTCACGATAAGAAAATCGTTAATTATCCAACCACAATGTTTGCCGTACTCCTTCATCACGTCTGGAAATCGTCCCTGAACGCCTGGATAGGCTGCCCTTATTTACAAGTTTGATATTTTGAATTCAATTTTGTATCGAAAAGCATTGTGCTAAAATGTGCCATTTACAATTCGCAATGAGATTTTTAATGATCCTCGTCATGCGAAAGTGGGTCTTACTACATATGCGCCCATATATATATATATATAAATATATATATATATATATATATATATATATATATATATATATATATATATATATATATATATATATATATATATATAGCCCACTCAGCCTGGTCATCTCTCAGTCTGGTCAGAAGATACTTAATGAGACCATAACATATTTAGTGATTTTATAGCGAACACTATAGCCTCTGACAAGACTGCGCAAATGCACATGTTGAGTTTAAGAAACGCTGGTCGAAACGCGTAAGACCCATTTTCGCATGACGCGGCTATGTAAGTGTGATTTAAATGTGTCGAAAGAAAACTGCGTTTAAATCGAACATTAACATACGATATATTTTGATAGTGAAGAAATATACTCATAATAAGGCATGTGAAGACTCATTTGATTTACACTCCCGTAGTATAGTTTTTATCTTCTTACTCTAATGTGTGGTTTGACACTGACAACACACATTTCATGCGGTGAATATGCAACTTATAAGTCAAAAAAACAACACAATAGTTAAACTTTTGTTTTCATTTTATTACTTTATTTAGAAAAGTAAATTGCAAACTTTATTTCAAAGTCAGCGTTTACGCCGACTACATTTTACAAAGATATTTCTTGTTCTATTTAGTCGTTTTCGGTTTTAGCGATTATAAAGCATTTTTGAGAATGTCTATAGTATACCTGTAGTTATTGATAAACTCATGTGCAATGTTTTATAAAGTGAGAACTGTGAATATTAACAAGCTTAACCTTCTACTTTTGCGTTGTTAGCACACGTAAATACAAAATATCGCCGCTATCTGATGAGAACAAAAGAACGTTTCCCAGAAATCCCCGCTGTAGAAGCATGAACGAGGTTACGAAACAGATCATTCGTGTTATATTTAATTGTTTGTTATATTCGGTTTAAGCGATTAAGAAGCATTTTTGTTGTTGTCTATCGTCACCCTGATGTTATTGTTCAACTCATGTTAAACGTTTTAAAAATTGATAATATACAAGCGTAACCTTATACAATTGCGTTGTTTTCCCGAATCTATTAATAGCCTCAGATTAATAAGCGTAACCTTATACTTTGTTGTTATCACCCGTGCAATTGGACTCTCCCTTGTTTATCAGCAGCCGCATCTATTAAAATCATCAGATTATGAATGGGCTGAGCAAAAATACTACGTCATGAAGACGCAGCAGATAGTGGACTATTTTAATATTCATTCATAAACAATCGTAATCATTCATAAACAATTCCTTCCGCGACATGTATAATACAATCATTGTTTATTTATTCTTTTCTATATACGCTCCCTTCGAAACTATTACATTTAATACGATATTCATATAATGTTTCCATTTGTGAATGAATATAGTGGGAGAACTCAAACCTGTTGCATAAATTTTGAGTAACAACATTAGCTGGTCGCTACGCGACCAACTAAAAAAATAGTGATATAGCATGTTTGACATCATAATCACCACACTAAAACCTTATATAACAACGACATACAAACATTCGATACTACTTAACAGATAATGAGAAGTGTTCAATTACGATCATGATTATCAATTGTTTTTTTAAAATAAACAAACAATTTACAAAACAATCGATAGGTCAACGGTAAGAAAATAACGTTAATGTTCCTCCCCAAACGCCGAGTCTATGTCCGACTCTATAGAGCATATCAGAGCCGTCTGCCTCGCTGTTCTGTCGGCATAAGACATGTGATCGATAGGCGATGACAGGAAGTTGTACAAGTGCATGATTTCAGTGTCACTTTCCTGGACGTAGTCGCTGCATATCTTGCCAAAGAACTGCCAGTCCTGTGATAATAATATGTCCACATTATCATGTAATAATCATATGATAACCTCCATATTTGTTCAAATATAATAAACATTTTGGAACAAACAATTGGAATTGTCAGTAAATACGATACATTTAAGAAAGATAAATAGTTTATTGCAAATAAAAACGTACATACAGGTTTTGAAGGTTTCGTTTTCTTATTTGTTAAATTAAATTAAACATCATGAAACATTTCGATTGTCACTGCATCAGATACAAATAAATAAGATACATATTGTCTAACACATACACACGCCAATAAAGGTTTTCATGTTTAGTTTTCATGTTGTTATTTTCAGAGCACATGACAACAAAAAATACCTTTTCGGCCCTACTGATGGAATTCTTGAACCGTTGTGCGTATCTCTCGTCTTCAATTTTCTTCAAGTAAACTTCCCCGGACCTTACATCCTCTTTCAAGTACTTCAGAGTAGCAGCCATGTTCTCCCAGAACTGAATGATCCTCGTGAACTGACGATCCACGTCCCCGAGATGTAGCGAGGCCTCCCTGAGACTTTAAACATTGCCCAGACCAGCTGAAATAATGAGATTATACAATTGCGTAGCTGTTTACTCACTTTTTATGTTACCATACTAATCGCATTCAAACATGCACAAAATGAATTACCAGCCAATACACTTGCAACATGTTTACATAATTTTAATATATCCAGGGAAACATTTGTTCAAAACCTATTTTGAGAGCATACTGGCATAACAGCCCTTCGAGTTAGGCGATAAATCCCAATCTCTTGACCTACTAACCATTTGTATTGTTCCCAACGATGAATAGTTCACTTAATAGGAAACGTACACTACTTGAAAAAAAATCACCTCGGGAAAGCTTTCAAAATATAACTAAAAGTACATAAATTACGTTACTTGTAAATACAACAACCCCTTATACCATGATGCATGCTGAGTTCTTTCATTTTTGCCAGACGTTGATGCGCTTCTTTCCTTTGCGCATGCATACGTTCTACGACACCACGGCGTTCTTGCTGTGCCCTGTGCACGTTGTCTTCTGCCGCTTGGTATCCCTTCATTAGCTCTTTGTACTTAAAATATAAACAAAACACTTTCTGGAAAAAACTATTTTACTCATTTTTTAGATGGCTCACCATTTTTCATTTTTAAGGTCATCAGCGTTCGCAGACGCCCAAACGAAAATCACCAAATTAGTATATTACAATTATGTGAAACCAAACATTTGCACACACGATTTTACGTGTTTTACCAAGGCCACGTTCAACCAAACAAAGTTTGTAATAGATATTGACATGTGTTTGATTGTCTTATATTCGAACAATAAGTTAGAATAGAGTGGATGCGGTAGATAGACATAATGCACGCACCATCGGTTGATATTTATATGAACTGTAGTACAAACTTCTAAACGTATTACAAAGAACAACGAAGTCATGTTCAAGCGTTAGCCGTCATTGATGTCCTAAAAATTGTAATTGTAGTGTCACTTCAGATCCGCGTGTATTCAACCTGAACACCTAAACTATTCCTGTATTCATATTAAAAACACATACACATTTATCCATTTAAAATGACACATGATATATTACTTACCCTGTCTTTCTTCTTGTCTCCTTTAAACATGCTAGTGAAAAAGTTTACTGCCTTCCCGACAACCTCTAACACGACTCCGACGCCACCGCCCATGGCAGCGCTTGGGCGAATGCTGTAGTCCAGAAAATTTGTGTCATCTACTGACATATCGCGACCTGCACCCTCTGACAGTGTAGACAAATTAACACAAATGTACGGCGTATAGAAATCGAAGTTTCTCATAAAAATATCTATAACACAAGCCAGATTGGTTAACACTTTTAAACAGTCTGAGCTAATAAATGTTTGGACATTTTTTAATTATATAAATTTCGTCCTCTGTAAAACGCATCACTTACTCAAACTCCATATCATGCTAATTGTACTGCACATTATATTGCACTTCCTACCTGCAACTTGAAACATTCGATCTCTCTGTCCTTTCAAGGATTCTAAGTCTTCTTCCATCCTTTTCCTTTCTTCTTCAAGTTCTTTCTGAGCCAGTGATGCAGCCCTGGCCATCTGTTCTTCTCGTTCCATTTCTAGCTGGAGCCGCTCGCTTTCTTTGACGACATGTTTTTTTCTGTCATTAACGGATGCCATATTCCTTTGTACCTCTGTTTGGAGAGTTAGGTAGCTGCAAATATACACACTTATGTAAATGAATCCCCATTATTTTAGTAATTATCACTGTTATCAATATGCTCACTCTAATGCTGATGTTATATGAAACGTTGAATAGCGGCCATTTCTATAATTAAGCATCGAGATTTATTTTCATTTGTTTAAGCATGTTGTTTCCTTCCAAGGGACAAAATAACATCCAGTGCGGTCCAGTGTCCGCTTTTCTCTTAATTTCAGTGACAATCCAGAACAATAATTTCAAATACTTTAAACTAATGATTAATAAGCCTCAACTATCTTGCTTTAATCGCTTTTTCATTTTTTCTCTCTCAGAGATGCATACCTCGACCTTGTGTCTTCTGATTCCTTCTTCATGGACTCAGCATTTTGGATAATCTGACCAAAGGCGTCAATAATGATATCTCGATCCTGAAAAAGAAAACAAGTTCTTCAGAGTCTATAGTTATATCATCATCATCATCATCATCATCATCATCATCATCATCATCATCATCATAGATCCTCTGATGACCTCTATTTAGCGATCCCTGGAGCACATTCTTTCACAGTGAGTCGTGCCTGGTGACGTGTTTAAACTAAGCCAGATATCGTCTTTTAACTAGCGTCAAGAGGGATTCTTGAGGGCCAACCAATGCAGCTGTCGCGGTCCTGACGTACTCGTTGGTCTTGTGATAAATGAAGGAGATGCTGAGCAATATTCGGAAACACTTGTGCTCACAAGCATGAATCCTTCGTCCTGTGTCCGTGTAAAGCGTCCAGGTCTCGCAACCATAGAGTAGGATGGAGACTACGAGGGACTTTTAGAGCCTGCGGGTGGGTAAGCTGATGAATATGCTTTTCAACAGCTATCTCGGTCTGCCATCGCTGCGGTTTCCATGCAAATTCTTAGTCGTTTCTCAGTTGATGATTCTGCAGTTGAAGGTCTGTACAACTGTGCTTCACCCTGCTCAGAATCCAGCCTGTCTACTGCCAGCTTCGCCTCGGGCTTACGGTTCCTTCGGTCGGGGATGATATATATAGCATGACCTTGTGGAGCGTACTAGGCGTTTTAGGGTTATGGTGCAGTAGTTCTTGCACAACCAAAGATTGCCTGTTTCTGTAGCAGAATAACTAGAGACTTGGCCTACGCCTTTGGTCACTTCTCCTCCCAAATATTCTGGCAAAGTGCAAGCATTATCTCTTCTCGTTTCTTAAACAGCTCAGAATGGACATTTTCCAACCCGGAGATTTATTTTCTGTCAGACTGCGCACTGCCTCCCGCCTCATCAATTATTATCTTCAGACTTTCATTATCCGCTTCTGGTCTAGAATTTTACTTAATGAGACTGGGGTCGGGTCGATGTGGGTAGTTGTAAAAGTCGCAGCAGTAATTCAGTCCAGCTGTTCAGGAATGCGACATTCTCGGTCGGGATGTTCCCGTCAGCGTCTAATATAACACTAAATTTGGGCAAACTGGTGTTCGCAAAGGGTCTTTAGGGTGCTGTAGGCTGCCTTACTGCTGTCTGTGATTACTGTTGGTCAATGCTGTTACATTACTCCTTAATCCACACCTTTTTGGTTTCTTTCATCTTTGTCCTCAACTCCTTGTTGACCTTCTGGTACTGTGAACTAGAGTCTTGGCTGGATTACTTCTCTCTGCTTTTGTCTCAGAGATCCATGATCTCGCTCGTCACCAATAACTTGTTCTTAAACATATTTTTGTCCCGAAGACTTCTTTGTCTGACGACGGCAGGACTTCCTTGGTGTGGTTTGTGATGATGTCGATTTCATTGTTTAGAATGTTCAAGACTTCAACCTTATCATACATCTGTGTTTGAAATGCCTCTGCTATCGCAGTTTATTTGAGTTTCTTCAAATAAAATAAAATGTGTGGTTCATGGTGATGAGTTTGTTCTTTAACTTCAGCTTGATGATTTGCACCAGTACACAGTCTTGTGTTTTAATTGTTGATGCTGAACTTGAACCGTTGAGGAGCCAGAAAGAAATCGATAAGAATGTTTACTTGCCCGTTTTGCTGTTCTGGGCGGTTCTTTGTGGGTGAAGCGTATTATCCAGAGTGAGTTGGTGGCTTGTGGCGAACTCAAGAAGTGAGATAGTTATTTATATGTGAATTAATGTGCGCAAATAATGATAGTCAGTTCTGACAATATGCATCCATTACATTGTATACAATATTGCGCAGTTACGCAAGAAAAATGCTTGAATCGTCCTAGCAATAAATAGTTTTATTTCTAAATGTAAATATAACAACTTCTGAATACGATTTAAATTAAACACTTACTTTACGATCAATATTTACTACAAAAGAAAACTACAAACGCAACGAATTAAATTATTTCATCAAACATGCAAACCATTTGTGTAACATGCCTGCAAATCTACGGCGTCCAAAATCATCGGAATCATTGTCTTGAGTATGTGACCAGCAGTCACTGTAAACTTTTTCATCAGGCCTGACGTCAGCAGGTGCTGTGACCGCGCCGCATGTGCCGTCATCCGAACCTGTCAGTCAAACATTATAAACATGTGGACGATTTAATCAGAATAGGACGTATATGGATCAAACATACGTAGAAATATTGCAATTTTCCAAAGAAACATAAACAAGTTTTGATTCGCTTTTGTGAACAAAAAAGATGATGGGAACCTCTCTGGCGACATCAGGGTGATCCGCCAGGTTCAGATAGGCCAGCTCCAGATAGTTGGCCACCTCGCGTTGTGCATGATACAGCTCTATGGCCGCTATCGTCTGTACCATCGTCTGCTTCTCGAGAGCATTGGAAACCTATGTAGTATAATTATAAGAAAAATAATGACAATGAGAAGAAGAAGAAGAAGTAGACGAAGAAGAAAACAAAGAATGAAAATAAAAATAATGATAATAATACTTATAATAATAATAATAATAATAATAATAATAATAATAATAATAATAATAATAATAATAATAATAATAATGATGATGATGATGATGATGATGCTGATGATGATGATGATGATGCTGATGATGCTTCTGCTGCTGTTGCTAATAATAATAATAATAATAATAATAATAATAATAATAATAATAATAATAATAATAATAATAATTATAATAATAATAATCGGACCGTTACAAATGTTCAAAACTTGTCCAACATATCAGTAGAACAAATGTTCTGAGCAAGCATGATGATTGGATCGAAATGTTTCCTCTTAAGGGTAAACAACATTTAAATACAGCTGTAAAAGAAAATTCATCCGCCCCCAGGCGGACACGTTTTTAACGAACCTGAACCATTTTAGAACTCGGGCGAGATTTAATTTGAACAATTGTTCTGAGAAACTTTTTCTAAGATTGAATCGAAAATACCTCTTCAAGACTTTAAACAAGGTTCCACTCTAGCCATTTAGGGAAAACTGCCCCGATACGCGGCGACTTGTTTTTTAACAGACCGATATCATTTTCAAACTATGCCGAAATATTATTAAAACACATCAAACTCACCCAAGTTTCATGAAGTTTGGATTTAAAAAAAAATGTAACTTCTATAGTGTTTACAACATTTTTAATTGGACTAATGAAAAAGTGTTTAACGTCATGTGCTCCAGATTCAAACTCGGTCAAAATCTCATAAAGACAAATGTTCTAACCAAGTTGTACGAAGATTGAACAATAGCTGTCACCTCTATAGTAACCATGTAAACATTGACGACACACGATAACGACGCGTGGCGCAAGACTTACGACAAACGACTGACTAAATGGAGATCACAAAAGCTAACCATAAGTAGGTTGTGCTCAGATGAGCTAACTATAATAATAATGATAATTATAATGATTGTTATAATAATAATAATTTTAGAATCGTATTGGTAATACAAACATGCAAAAAACTATTTTCTTGGAATATAGAGCGGAAACAAAAGAGCGTTGACCTTTGGAATTGACTTGTGAACTTAACCGGCAAATCGACAATCAGGGGATGTACACAGCGTTGCATCGTCTATGTGTAATATGTTATGTAGCGGAAACGAAAATATTTGGATTTGACCTTAAATCGTGACATTGACCTTCGGTTGATGAGCGTTGTAAATTACACCACTTGCATTTGTATCTGGTCATAGGGAATATTAATATGAAAATACAATAATACTTATATTCGTTTAGTCGTTTAGACACTTTAAATCTGAAAACTCCTTGACATTTGACTTGACTTTCATATTTATAATCCGCAAATAATACCTATGACCGTCATGGCCAATGGTAGTCATGAATAGTAACAATCTTGATATATTTACATTGAATTTCGACCTTGACCTTTGCCCAACCATGTAAAACGAACTTGAGTTAAACTCCTTCCATTGTTTACGAAGTAGTGAAATGAATATGAACATGCTTTTGCTTTGAACTTGAACTGTGACATATCTTTTAATCGAAAAGCTGGGGAGGATTACGATAGAATACGTCTGAATAAGGGCGAATTAAAATCAGCAGACGTTTCTTAGCGGACACACATACTTTATTACCGTTTCCGTGACATTTGACGAGAAACAAACTCCTCCATATCGGCCTGAAAGCGGATGGATACACGAATATCCAATAAAACGGACATAACAACCAAGTCAACCATTTTGTTCCTGAGTTTTATAGTTTGATTAAGTTACCTTGATTATGGTTTCTTACACAAGATGCATAATCATTCATGGTAACTCCTCCGTATTACCGATAAATGACCCCATACTTTAAATATGTACGTATGAAAACCTCATTTACCTGAACCCATTGTTACTTTAGTACTGTGTCATGCTAAAACGTTAATCAACACATATAGATGCAATTTGAAAGTGTGCAAAATTGTCATTAAATATATAGCCAAGTTAGCAAGTACTTTACTTTTTTTATTCTATACGGATACATCCATTTCGACAAACGCGATTATTTGTAAGTTTTAAAGCGCAAAAAAAAGACGGATTTGTACCTTGTAACCACAAGATATATTGTAATTGGCATAGATACAATTAAATCTATAGCCTAGTTAGCAATTAATGTATTATTTTGTTAAATTTTAAAACCGAAAGTAGGATTTCTATACGGTTTACGTCCATTTCGACAAACGCGATTATTTTTAAGTTTTAAAGCGCAAAAAAGACGGATATCTACCTTTTAAGCACCAGATATATTCTAATTGCCATAGATAAAATTAAATTTATAGCCTAGTAAGCAAGTAATTTATTATTTTTCAAACGGTACCGCTTTTAAAACCGAAAGTAGGACTTCTAGACGTGTACGTCCTTTTCGACAAACGCGATTATTTTTTAGTTTTAAAGCGCAAAAAAAGACGGATTTCTACCTTCTCACCACCAGATATATTCTAATTGGCATAGATAAAATATGTTTCTTTAATATTTATGCTTAAATTTACTTTCATTTCAAGGTGTGTGGCTTCAAGAGTTGCCACAGTAGTACACACGCTTATTCAGCATTCCATAAATGAAACTTGATCTTCCCTTTACATAATGCTATATTAACACCGCTGTCAAAAACATAATTTCATCATTGATACCTTTACAGAAACTATGCCCTCCCGAAACATATATATTATTACGACAATGTACAGTACCTGTATTTGAATCACCATTTACTAAAATTGCAACACAATAATAAAAAATCAAGAGCCATCTTACCGTCGGCGTTGCGTCGCTAGCCATTCCGGATTTCAGAACTGCAAATAAAATTCGTGCAGTCAGAAATGTAGAAAGAATATCGAACATCCCGGCTTCCTTTGTCGAGCGATTCGCGGGGTTATATATTCAGTCTGCGCGCTTTCTGCAGTTGGGCAATACTTTCGATTTCGGTGAAATTAACTTACTTTTAGTTTCGATTTGCATGCGTCGAGTCTATTAATGAACAGTATCGTACACGATTCGCGTGGATCAGGTTTTATTTTATCGTTAAAGGACCATTCTTACTATGATGCCGTTGGAGCCCCGGTGCGTGATCCGAGATCTACCGGGATGAACCGGGGCTCCATCGGGATGAACCGGGGCTCCACCGGGACGACCGGGATAAACCGGGGACAACCGGGGCTCCACCGTGAAAGTATTAAAATGTTTAAAACCTCAGGGATGACCCGGGAGTCACAGGGAAGGGCCGGCAACGACCGGCGCGGCACCGGGAAAAACCGGCATGGCACCGAAAACAACCGGGACGGCACCGAAGCTCCACCGGGGCCCATACAGACCCCGGCAGAGCTACGGCAACTCCCCGGTTGTCGCCTGTGGTATCCCGGTGGAGCCCCGTTGCATGATCCGGGATCTACCGGGATGAACCGGGGCTCCACCGGGATGAACCGGGGCTCCACCGGGGACGACCGGGATAAACCGTGGACGACCGGGGACAACCGGGGCTCCACCGGGAAAGTATTAAAATGTTTCATACCCTAGGGATGAACCGGGAGTCACAGGGAAGGACCGGTAACGACATGCGCGGCACCGGAAACAACCGGAACGGCACCGGAAACAACCGGGACGGCACCGTAGCTCCACCCGGGCCCATACAGACCCCGGCAGAGCTACGGCAACTCCCCGGTTGTTGCCGTTGGTATCCCGGTGGAGCCCCGGTGAATGCCGGCATAGTCCCGTAGCTACTGTACATCGGTAAACCGGCGCTCTGTCGGGACGCCACCGGCATTTACCGGGGCTCCGCCTGGACATTACCGGCGATGACCGGGGTTAAACCGGGGCGTTGCCGTAGCTCTGCCAAGGTCTGCCGGGACGCTGCCGGCTTTCGTGGGGCTCCACCTGGGCATTACCGGCGACAACCGTGGCTCTGCCGGGTCTTCACCGGGATAAACCGTAGCTAGTCCGGGGTTGACCGGGACTCTGCGTTTTGAATTTTTAGGTAATTTCATACACATCACTTTATAATAAAAAAAGTTATGGTCGAAAATGTACAAGTTAAAAATATTGGTGTGACCTCACCGTCGGTGAATGTTTTGTCCTATTGTTCCTTTTTTATACTGTATCGTTGTATCAATTTTATCATATGGTTTTATTTTTGAATAAAGTAGATCCTTTATAACCTCTGTAAGAATGTTCACTTGCTAATCTGTAGCAAAATAATTGCTATGTTATTTATGTTCCGCAATGTCCTAACTATGCGTATACAAAATAAATATTATAAGTTTAAAATCGTAAAAAATATGCTGAGTTTAATGTTACATGAAATACCATTTATTTTAGAAAGTTAATGACACAAAGCACACAACTTCCCTGTATTTGCACGTTCATACAATTGTATGGTTTAAGGAAGAAGATTATGAAAATAAACACAAACACCTGATTCAATTCGATTGCAATAAATAACAGTGTTATATATAGGAGTCTAATCGCCATATAACAGATAAACAACAAACTTATCTCCCTAAAATTTATTAGGAAACCCAAATAGGCAATTGTATGAATTAAATAATATTTGGGTGTAACCAATATTTAAATGGAATGTGTTTTCCTCTTGTTTTCTTACGTAGTGATGTGCGGGTTGAATATGTTGTGCAGGCTACGTGCTTTCTGCAGTTGGAAAATATTTTCAGTTTCGACTTTATAAACCTATTTTTGGTTTCTGCACTTGGAAACTACTGTAATTTTGTTTAAATTAGTTCCGTTTTGCAATCATCGGTTAGAAAAATAAATTACCAGTAGCGTGTCGGTGGTGCAAGTAGTAGTAGAATTAGTAGAAAAAGAAGTAGCAGTCGTAGTAGCAGTAGAAGTAGTAGTAGTAGCAGTACGAAGTAGCAGTAGTAGTAGAAGTTAGTAGTAGAAGTAGTAGTAGTAGTAGTAGTAGGTAGTAGTAGTAGTAGTAGTAGTAGAAGTAGTAGTAGTAGTCGTCGTAGTAGTATAGTAGTGTAGGATAGTAGTAGTAGTAGTAAGTAGTAGTAGTGTAGTAGTAGTCGTAGTAGTCGTAGTCGCACTCGTAGTCGTCGCCGTCGTCGTCTATCTCGACCTCTAGATCAGTCCTCGTCTCGTAGTCGTAGTACGTCGTAGTATCATTCTCGTCGTCTTATAGACGTAGTCGTCGTAGTAGTAGTAGTCGTCGTCGTCGTCGTCGTCGTCGTCGTCGTCGTCGTCGTCGTAGTCGTCGTCGCGTAGTCGTCGTCGTCGTCGTCGTAGTCGTTGTTGTTGTCGTAGTCGTCGTCGTCGAAGTAGTCGTAGTAGTAGTAGTCGTCGTAGTAGTCTTCGTAGTTGTCGTCGTAGTAGTCGTCGTCTTCGTCGTCGTCGTCGTCGTCGTCGTAGTCGTCGTAGTAGTAGTAGTCGTTGCTGTTGTTGTAGTAGTAGTCGTCGTAGCGTAGTCGTCGTAGTAGTCGTCGTAGTAGTAGTAGTAGTCGTAGTCGTAGTAGTTTAGTAGTCGTCGTAGTCGTAGTCGTAGTAGTAGTAGTCGTCGTAGTAGTCGTAGTCTTAGTAGTAGTAGTAGTAGTAGTAGTAGTCGTCGTAGTAGTAGTAGTAGTTGCTGTTGTTGTAGTAGTAGTAGTAGTAGAAGTAGTAGTAATAGTAGTAGTAGTAGTAGTAGTAGAAGTAGTAGTAGTAGTTGTAGTAGTAGTAGTAGTGTAGTAGTCGTAGTAGTAGTAGTCGTAGTAGTAGTAGTAGTAGTAGTCGTAGTCGTCGTAGTCGTAGTAGTAGTCGTAGTAGTAGTAGTAGTAGTAGTAGAAGTAGTAGTAGAAGTAGCAGTGGCAGTGGCAGTGGCAGTAGCAGTAACAGTAGCAGTAGCAGTAGCAGTAGTAGTGGTAGTGGTAGTAGTAGTAGTAGTAGTAGTAGTAGTAGTAGTAGTAGTAGTAGTAGTAGTAGTAGTAGTAGTAGTGTGTAGTGGTAGTGGTAGTGGTAGTAGTAGTAGTAGTAGTAGTAGTAGTAGTAGTAGTAGTAGTAGTAGTCGTAGTAGTAGTCGTCGTAGTAGTAGTAGTAGTCGTCTCGTAGTCGTAGTCGTAGTAGTCGTAGTCGTAGTAGTAGTAGTAGTCGTAGTCGTAGTAGTAGTCGTAGTAGTAGTAGTCGTAGTAGTAGTAGTATGCCAATATTGCATGCTTTAACCCGGCGGTATGTATAACATTAAGATGTTCGCACTTGGATTATAAAACGTATTCGTTTCATATGTATGTATCTAGCTCCACGGCGATGAATCCCATGACTAATAAGTGTTATAAATAAATATAAGTAAATGGGCGAGTCTAGTGATAGCGAGTAGAGTGATCGCCGGCGAACCATTGAAAAATGATATGCATACCTGGCTGCTGTTGGCTATATATATCAAACATGTAAGCCGCTTGCTATGAAGAACGCGCTGAAATCTAAATATAAGCATGGGTTATTTTGATATAATAACGGAAAGACATTTGTAAAAAAAAAATATGTCAAATGGATTTTACTTCATTTGTCTGGATAACATTGGATTGATTTTAAAAGTTTACGTTTTTTGTTGAGTATTTGTTGAGTTTACATTGTCAGACTAAAACAGCCTACCAATCTGAATGTGTTATTATAGTAAATCAATAGGAAACATGCACTGTTTCTATTAATATCAAACTAGTTGTATGTTAATGATGTGAATATGTATAATTGGAAATTTTATTCACAAAGCCATTTGTTTATTCATATGTGACGTAATTCAAATATACAACATATATTTAATACAACGGGGGTACTTGTTTATTTTAGTATAAATACAAAGTTAATATGTTATATTGCTTCAAACTAGTGTCAATCTTAGTAATTAAACCAGTTTAACCTGCTTGTTTTCACTTCAAAAGATTAACTTCTATACCGTTTTTTCGGCGTAAGCTGAATAAGCCAGCTTTTCACCCTGACTTGACCTTTGTAAGTGTCCAATAATACTCAAATAAAATTTCCCGCGGCTAGGTACGAATGAATACACTTCATTTATTCCATTGGCTGATTTGAGTATAACACCAGAACATTGGAAACATATCCGCGTCTTTGTAACACTGTTTTACTGCATGAAACAATTTTATCTCTAATGAAAAGGCCCAATAGATAGAACAGTTTTACAATCAATTTTCGACATAAATACAGTTTGTGCGTTCACCTTTTATTTTCAGAGAATTACCAGCGCAAAAGCGTTTAACTAAAGGCTATGTTGTCATATTAAGTACTTACTTGCATTGCATTTCAACCCGCGAGGTTTCGGGTCAATACGCGGTCATTTTGTGAAAGTAAGAGTTTATATACAGTTCATCACCGGAGTTCGCAAAAGGGGTTGCGATCATTGTGTCTTACTGACAATAACGTAGTGACTGTAATGCATTGCATTCCAATCCGCAAGGTATCAAGGTCAGTTTGCGGTCAGTTGCAGAAATCTTTTATAAACGCCGTCTCGTAAACTTTGTGCACTTGAAGTCTGTTTTGATCAGAAAGATACTAAATAAAGATATTCGGCGATATTATTGTGGTATGTCAATCATCGATTTTTAATATGGTTTCAAAATTTGCATGATAAGGACCAATTTTGATAAAATTAATTAGAAATATTTATCCATTTAGACCAGTTTATTAAGCATGACCACAATAATTCGCTATACTATAATTATGCAATTAAATAAGATTCGAGTATTGCCGGCTGACCTATATGCACTCGTTTATTTTCATGTTTCTTGTGTTTTTCTATTCTGTAAATATAGATATCTGAGTAATAATATCACATAAAGCAAAATAAGCCACGAAATCTGGCGCAACACCCCGTAATTGATTTGCTTATGATGTAGCTAACAACTGCGCAGAAAAAAGGCATCCGCTACTTTTTATCTCATAGAGATAACTTTTGATCGTTCATAAACATCGACCACAATCAACGCCGTATATCTTTTTTAAAGATATTTCTTGTTTCTATTACCGCTGAACAGATGTCTGACTTGACTCGCTTAATCCTTACTTAGCAAGAGGGGAAAAGGTACTGGCAGTACGCAGTTTTGAATTAAACACATTTTGGTTCCAAACTAAGTGAATATTTGCCTGTATACAATAGATGTTTTTGGGATAAATGTTATGACAATTACAATCGCAAAAGACATTGAGATTCTGCCAACTGTATAAATCGTTATTGAAATATTCCTCGTAAAGGAAATGAATGAAATCACGGAATTCACATAATAATGGATGTTACCTTTATATGTATGCAATATTTCGTTAAATGTGAGCGTTAAATAAAAAATAAACTAAGAAATAAATTTAGGATGAACTAAAGTGACATTTGAGGAGATGTGAAATCTGTTGCTACTGAAACTGGGATTAACAGAGAGCGTGTCGGCAACATATCAAGGTTTGTCTTGAATAATGCCCATATTTTAATTGTCTGACATTGACCTTTGCACCGGGACACTGATATTGAATACGACTCATCGTCCCATGAACTTGTTTGGTTTAAACATTTTTTATTCAAACAAATGAACCAAAAATCATCGAAAAATAGCGCAAACGATGGACACATTTTTTACATGTATAAATAGCCGAAAAGATGCCTAAATATTGCCATCGTATACATTTGACAGTATTGAGATGGAAGCTTATGGAATATATGGCACTCTCTTCCGTGAATAGTCAATCAGCAGTTAATTTAATGCGCTGATACCGTGTGAATACTATCGACTCTAAAAACCAGCATATAATCTAACTTGCTGATTAAGTTCAATAGACGGTTTCTAATAATTGAAACGGTTATCGTAGAATAATGATAACATTCATAAACATAATTTATCTCAGCAGAGTATTGCACTCATCCAACTCACGCTTTGTCGTGTTTTTAACATAGTTTAGTAGTAGAAGTAGAAGTAGATGGAGAAAGAAGAGTAGAAGTTATTTATGGCATGCCTTTTGCTTGAAGAATGATGTAGTTACAGTCCGAACGATAATTCTTATGATCAGCCTTGACCTTTTATTGTGACGTTGACCTTATTGTTTCAATTTCAATATTGATATTGTGTCTTATTAAAGTTGTATTACATAAACATACGTCCCCATGACAGTAGTTTCTGACGTTTATGTTTGAAATGAATGTGTGTGATGCGATAAATTAAAAAATAAAAACAAAACCAGAAAGTAGTCCTTTCGGCGTCTTAAAGGGCTATTATTAAATATAACGAATACTTTTCTTCTTGAAACAGCCCGCACAATTAACCTAGGTGTGTAAATCAAGTCTGAGAACGATATACCTGTTACTAACTTCCGTGTTATAAAAACAACTTGAAACATAAAGACTGAATACATGCACTCGCTACTTCCTGATTATTTGAACTGACCTTTGTCGATGTTTATGATGATGATAATATTAACAATAATACTGATACTACTACTACTACTACTACTACTACTACTACTACTACTACTACTACTACTTCTACTACTACTACTACTACTACTACTACTACTACTACTTCTACTACTACTACTACTACTACTACTACTACTACTATACTACTACTACTACTACTACTACTACTACTACTACTATGCTACTACTACTACTACTACTACTACTACTACTACTACTACTACTACTACTACTACTACTACTACTACTACTACTACTACTACTACTACAACAACAACAACAACTACTACTACTACTACTAGTACTACTACTACTAGTCTACTACTTCTACAAATACTACTGCTACTACTACTACATGTACTTCTACTACTACTTTTACTACTACTTCTTTTCCTACTACTACTACTACTTCTACTTCTACTACTACTACTACTACTACTACTACTACTACTACTACTACTACTTCTACTACTACTACTACTACTACTACTACTACTACTACTACTACTACTTCTACTACTGCTTCTACTACTACCACTACTACTACTACTTCTACTTCTACTACTACTACTACTTCTACTGCGGCTGCTGCTGTTGCTGCTGCTACTACTACTACTTGTACTACTACTTCTACTACTACTACTGTATATTATTAGTATACACTTTTAGCGTCGATATGACCCTTTTAGATAGAAATCTTTGAAACAAACGTTTTGAACGCCTACGTAGAAACCAACTATGTATATATATATTATATTTTCTTCCTGTAAGGTATTTAGTGATCAACAAGACCAACATAATACTGTCTATCAAATCCGATAATGGCGTATGCGAGATTTGTTTTTCAGGGATTTATCGAATTGCTGATTATTACTGATCTATCCAAAAGATGGTAGTAATTAGAACTCTTAAAACAATTATAAATGGGGATGTTTTGAAAATTGATTTAATGAAGCGCTCTATTATTCGATTACATATTAAAAATCACACACGTGATACAATACTAATTTATTGATTTATGGGTAATTTATTAACAATATTGGGGTTTCTTATAAATTTGATTACAGGAATTTGCTACGAGAAAATAGCAAGTATTAACGACACAAATGTGGATCTCGTCTTTGAATTCAACATGACTAGACGTCTTAATATTAACTTTACAAATACGAAATACATTGGATATTGTATGGTATTCTATACAGATTCTCTTTGCTCATCTGCCGATCCTGCAGTATTTCGGCTCTCTGCGAATGTTAGCAGCATTATTGTGCTGACTCTCAGAATACTATTTTTCAATGAGTCGATGACAGGAAATTACAGCTGTTACGATCGTTACAATGATCAAGAACAAACTATCATCATGAGCTCTCCTGGTACGTATTGTTTTGTTTACATAGTATTTGGTAGATTAATTACGAATAATGATGCCATACAGGTAACAGGCAGTTGACAACAAGCTGTTTGTTTACATTTTTGCTTAAAATAAAAATTAATCGAACAATTGTCCGGAATAGTGATGTAAAAATACCTCAAACATATGTAAAGCAATAATCCGGACAAACGGCATTTATACAATTTAATCATTTTTGTCAATGCTTTCATATGTATGAATAAATCCCAAATATCACGTATTAAATCAATGCAAATAATTGCATAAATGGCTGCTACATTAATTGCTTACATTCAAACCAATGTTTTTTGCATAGCCATTGATCTATCATTTGGCATTTAGATCTGGGTAACCTAGTCATGGAGATCACAAATAAGCCACCACAAACTGACAGAACATCAAACAAAAATCATAGAGTTACTATGCCATTTGCTTTTGTTTTTATCTGTTATTTTTTTGTTAAATATTATTTGATCACTTTATATTTATTTATATTGTGTTTCACTTCATAAAAGTGATCGATGATAACATGTAAAGTATACGAGTTAGCATACTGTTACCAAAAATAAAATGCTACCAATATATGCCGTAAAATGAATAATTCATGAAAAACTGTTTCAAAAATGTTTAATTTGTTGTTACTTAAATATAAGTGTCAGACTTAGTCTTACTCATATGAGATATGCACATGGTAATTAAATCGTGTGTATTTACGTAGGTGCAAGATATATTTACGATCGCATATTTTGAAATATAAAACGCGAATGTATGCGTTCGTAATTAGGAAGTGTTCCTGGTTTTGAATCGATCGATTGCGTTGTGCAGTGTAATGCTGTTGTCGTTGCATTGATTTTTAAAACAAACCTTCCGCCTTTCAAGTACATAACAGCAAGCGCAATATTCCCTAGTCAAATGCACAACGATGTCTTCGTTTTCAAATAATATATAGCAGTTTATCATAAATGTATTTTAGTGAACCTGACATCCGTGTTAATGACTCCAAACGCCCAAACGTTTCCAAAATACAACGAACCCTCCATTTACACGTGCATCACATCGACCACCAAACCAGGTGCAGCGATACATTGGTTTGAGGAAGTACGCAACATCACCGACATGTCGATTTCTACATATGACTCTTAGATACTTACCAATGGTCAGGCGTGAAGCGAACGTTTCTTGCGTTGCAATGTACAAGTACCGAGAACACGACATATCTATTACGAAGTCAACAAAAGTCTTTGTACAATGTAGGTCCCCTTTAATTGGTTTAACCGGTATTTATTAAGATAACTAGGGCATGATATATGAATTACATATGAAAACGTATATGAATTCTTCTCCATCGATGTAGTACGTTAGCACTTTAAACCAGTAAAAGCGATTACCAATTGGTAGTGAATCATACAGCGTGTGCACATTAAAGTGTGAATGGAGTGATAACACATATATTTAGAAATATTATAGGTAGAGCAGGAAGAGGGTAAGACTTTAATTGTATAGACTGAATGTGCCCCGAAGATTATTATTTTTATTTTTAAATGGGTATTGCTGTTTGTTTTATTACAGTTTGGAATATATTGTATATGAAGTATTTGTTATATTCAATTTAACACAACACATTTTGTTCTCTTTTGCGTATACACTAAGAATGAATTTATACATGTTATTCAGGAAGAAAATAGAACCTTTAACTTACATTTTTTTATTTATTGTCGAGCATATGCTATAGTTTCATCAAAGGATGTAACGAACCATGGTAACTACATTTCAGTTCCCGTTTCCACTCCAACTGTGTCTATTAACGACGTAAATGTATCCGGTACAATCACAGTGCTAGAGTGGGAAATGGTGCGATTTATATGCTTCTCTGATGGGTTTCCTACGCCTTCGTATAACTGGAATTTTAAAGGGCACATAACAGACGGTCAGATACTGGAATTGAAAATCAAACGAACAGAAAATGGAAGTGCACTGAGGTGCTCAGTATCTAATGTATTGTTGACGATAAATGGAAGCAAAACTGCCACGTCATATACGCATTGGGTGGAACTAATTCTACAAGTATTGCGTAAGGCAGTGTAAAGTTATGCGTACACATATTATCGATAAGAATCATATTTTTGTTTTTGTTATAAGACATTTGTCTTACGACTTGACAAAAATGGAAAGGAAAACACTACTTGTCAATGATACATTGTTTGTTAATATAATTTATCATTCCGTTTATATTAAAAGAAAATATACTTTTAATAATGCACTGCTATCAAACACAATTCAAATTGTACTTAGAATGAACAATACAGCATTGAAGTACATGTATCTCACCAGTTCTGGTTGTGTTTACAGATAAACCTGACAAACCCGCAGTGCTCATCAAAACCTGCAACAATACCTGTGTTCCTCTGAATGGGTCTCTGACATTGCTTGACGGGGAAAGCTTTGAATTGTCATGTTCTGCACATGGGTATCCTACGCCTTCTGTTCGTTGGATTCCGCGATTTGACGGCTATGCGCATATACTCAGATCGTATCATGTTTCCAACAAACAAAGAGGGACCTATGCCTGTGTTGCCGAGAACGCCATGAACATTACTGCTTCTGGTGAAATAGTTGGGCGGAATAATGTAACGGTCCTCTTGGATATTAGAGGTATAAGTAACTCCACAACTCTGACATAAGACACATTTCTCAAACGGCTTATACGATTTGTGCAAAGTGATTTTAATATTAATATTGATGAGACAACACAATTATATTACGTTACATTATTATAATAATGTATACTTCATTAAACATATAAATGTTGTATGTTTCTTCCAGGCGTAATATCGTAGTACGAGCCGGGTACCAGGCTATTAAGTTGTGTAACCTTTTGTCACTTCGTCGGGTTAAACACGACTTTTGAACTCTATCCAACTACTGCGCATTCAATCATTAGGCAATCGACAGCGGAATGCACATGTCAGCTTGCTGTTCGTTTTGAATGCAACTATTTTCAAGTAAGTTGTAGTTTATTATTAATTTATTAGACGTGTATTACCAAATGCCATGCATATTAATTAAATAAACACTATTTATATGTCGCGGCTACTTCAATGCTGCTTATATTGGCCAACTATCCAAATGAGATTTGTTTTCATGAATGTTAAAACTGTTAAAGGGACATGTTAATACATTTCAGTATTTTAAAAAAGTCATTAAATGTTTTTACTAGTAGATCATATCTTAATCATGTTTTTACTAGTGAATCATATCTTAATCATGTTTTTAATAGTAAATCATATCATAATCATGTTTTAACTCGTCTTAACTTATCATAATAGCAAGTAAAAAGTTAAAACAATATTGCATTCCCCGATACCTCTGGAATAAAAAGCAAGCGCGCTACGACTGTGCAAAGCCCGCTTTAAAATTTTATATCGCAACTTTCAGGATCTGCTTAAACTCTAATCATTTTCAAAATTATCAAAGGCGTTTATAACGCGTTATTATTAATTTTTTTTAACATTTGTCATAGTTATGAGTTTTATTTGATTGTTTTAACATTATATTCACTTTTCTGTTTACTATAAGACTAATATTTGAAAATTGTCATTTGACCACTTTAACTTTTGAAATGTCCCATTTAAGCATGTGTGATCGCATTTGTCTGTAGCAATAATGGTGTACATGGTTTACTTAAACTACCTGTCTATATTGGTTTTGTTTTCGGTCATTTTATTGCATTTGTCGAAACTAACACTTAATTCCTGGTATCCCATTAGCTTGGTGAACGTATCGTCATTTGTTTTGTTAAGATTTATCTGCAGTTAACAATAAACCCTTGGATTGCAATTGCTTTGAATAACGAACGTAAAATGTAAGGCCACATCTGGTTTGTTTGCTGTTCGGTTCAACGTATCGATTGTTTTTAAAAGTTTAAAACAAACAGGATATACAATGCCAGACAAGTATAAATATTATTCACCAAATATTTAAATAACTCGTTATATCAACTAAATGCATTCATATTTTATCAAGTTATAGCCTGCATTTTAACAGAAACAAACACATAAAGATACAATAATTTGACTTAAAGAGGTTTTGTTTATAACAATAACAATTTTCAATATATTGCTTTATTCTAAACCGTCCGAATGTTTACTTTTCTTAAACCGTCCGAAATACCACTCAACAAGTATTGTCTGGTCTAACGAGGCCTTTTTGGCAACGCAATAATTCGCTATTGTATAGCTTGCATTGACAAAACCTTTCACACAAAGCGTCGGGATATTTTTTACCCAAAACAAAAGCCAGTTTTAGATGGTATCTATCAATGTATGATGGACAGATAATTACGTGTTGATGAAATCATAAGATTAAGTCGATGGTTTTGCTTCAAAGCGACGCTTGAATTTATACATGCATTCATATTATGTCATACAACTGGTGCTGAAATAAAGTTATGATCCATAGACTAACGAAGGCATTTCGTAACAATTTCAATGGACTTTATTGTGTAAATTGTGTTATGTCCTCTGAACAAGTTTATCTGCAATATATTCCCGTTGTTGCGTGTCTCTGCATACGCCCTCTGTTTACGGCATACCGATCCATATCTTGTAAAGATCTGAAAACCAAGCATTACAGTGCATGCACAAAAACAAAGCCCTTTGCCGTAAAGAAAAAATGTACATTGTATTGAAAAATAAATTTGATTGAAAGTCAATCAGCCGGAAGATAAACAACCATTCAATGTTTTGTATTAGTTCAAAGGTCGGCTTAACACCGGATTCATGAGGTTACTAATAACCATGTGACACGACAGAACGATTTGTTTGGCGATAAACTACTGAGGGATATACCGGGTGAAGAATCAACGGGGTTTTCAGGGATTTACATACGGGCTGGACATAATGTAAAGACACCGTTAAGAACTTTGCTTTTGCAATTATCTCAAGTTATTGAAAAAGATTTGGACAAATCTATAATGCATAAAAGGCAGTTTTTCTTGCAGTTTGCGCCGATAATTTAAGGTATAAGAATAAATCCTTGAATAAATCTGAAAACGGTGACAAAAGTTCCCGTTGCGTGAAGCATAATCGTGCAGTATACAAGGATTTTTTTTAACAAGATCACATGCTTATTAAATAAAGTAATTATTATGTATTTCATATGCCATAAGCAGCTTAAAAGTGTGTATTGTATGCACTAGTTGAAATTCTTTAGATTTTTTTTAAAAACGTTATTTGGAAAAAAAGCACTTACCGGTGTGTTTGCTTTCACAAACGTTTAATTGGGAACCCAACAAAGTCACGTGATCCTGCACCATGTATAGTAAATGTTGTAAATTACAAATTCCCTATGAAAGATGTAAAGCGACCGATTGCGATTGAATACTTTTTTAGACGACCAGATGATATGTCGCATATACAAAAATACTGTTTAAAGATAGTGTCGCATATCAATGTTAATATCATATATTTACGTAGATAATAAAATATGTTGCCATATGTTTAACTTATAGTGGAAAGAATGATTATCATATTAAGATTGTAGTCTCAGAGAGTCTAATGTCAAATGTTATTTTAATCCCATTTTCACTTTATGTGGGTAATGTTCTGACGTAAAAGTTGGTTTGTTATTCTCATAATGTATTTACTAATTGCGTGATGTTTTAATGCGTTAAACTGCATACACCCCTTGACTATACGAAGCAATTATGCTTTACAAACGAGTACTTATTATTATTGGCCGTCACTTTACAATGCAGAAGGTCTTTACTCATTTTTACTCACTGTACAATCTATTTTGGGCGCTAAATAAAATCAGAGATGAATATTGTCAACTCTAACAAATTAATTATTTGTTCTGTGAACTACTGCATAATTCAAGCTTTTTAGAAGTCCGTAAATATTTACACGACATTCCAAATACGGCGTCGTTTTATGTTTATCGCATTGTATCGATATCAGATGTATTTTCAATTGTCCATGTTGTATTGTGAAACATTCTAAATGTCATTTAACCAACGTAGCTATTCACTTACTGCAAAGTTTCAACTTTCAGTCGGTTGCTACAATTTGGGTTATATTCAAAACGTACATGCACTAAAGCACATAAACAAAGCCTATTCCGATTACAGATCTAAGACTTGTAAGAGCAGACGTTCCACAATCGGACACACCTTAGACCTGTAATACGATATACGCTAAAACTGGCAAGTAAAGGTGTTTTTGTTTAACATTTTATTGCTTTCCACTTTGGCAACGTATGACATACAATTACCAGATCTGTGTATATAAGGAAAAAATAGTATTCCAAAGAAAGTATCGAGTTAAAGTTTGGCGTTCGTATTCGATTTAAACAAAAGCATTACGTTGTTCAATTGACGAACATTTTTTGAAACAATTCAACCTTACTACTATAATGCCCAATGTAGTTGTTTAAAGCATGTTGAATTATGTGACAATAGAATATAGACATACTAAGAGACGCATACCCTGGTTGATTTCATGAGCATGAGCAAGTTATTTAAAAATATCAGAGTCGTCTTTATTTAATTATTTATAAAAAATAAACGTTCAATGACCGCTCGTTTTGGAGTAGAACAAAATTATTGCGTCGAGATAAGAGCTACAATTGGGAATGTGAAACCAATCTCTTGCACGGTTACATTACATTTAAGAGAGCAAGGAACGACAACTCTGCCTGGAGATTGATGTGAAACAAGTCGATTATGTGTACAGGGTACAAACAACCATCCTGAAATGTATCAAACTTAAGCAGTGTTTTCAATATAGAAGTATTTTCTACCCGCATACTATATGAAGGCGAAAAGTCTAGTTGTATAAGGTTCGTCACGTCAAGCTTAAGATTCCAGATCATGACTTTAAACAGCAATGTTCTGTGATAACTCAATAATTGATCAATTGTAATATTTATTTTAATACTTAATTTGCGATTGATCGTTATACGTCTATTCCTCGGTTAAATAGCATTGGTTCCATGATTATACAACGGGTTCGTAGTTTCTTCAAATTTTTACGTAAGAAGTAAATCGGCATATGCAAATGAAGTCAAATCTGAGGTTTCCTATGTACATATTAGGGGTGCAACGATACACCGTTAAATCGGTACATTAAAATGAAGAGCTTTCCAAAAACAAATGACGACATCCTGATTGTCAGTAAAGTTTGTCAATTGTTTACCATACGTTTGCCTTTTTGATGGCTGAAAAAATAAATTAATCTTTTTGTAAACAACATTATTATTATGATGACAATTGCTTAAATGAATCTTATGTTTGTAAAAATGTGAAAGACAAAAACTTAATAAAGTTTCCCCCAACGCATCCGGTTGTCTTGCGTTCTCAAGCGCCTGGCGAAGTGGGTTGTGACGAGGTTAAAGCAAAAGAAAATTAAAAAAATTATTGTATGGGATATAGAGAGTTGAACACAAATCTTTACACTCGCAACTAGTATAACGTGCAAAGATTTACTTCAGAAAGAAAGCTGCTGTGTACTAACGGATAAGTAAACCCTCTTTAAAGGTTAGGAAAATGGTATTTTTTCAATAAGCATACTAAGTTCATCTTTAAACAGATTGTTCGGTATGACAGTGTCCAAGTTTTATACATCATATGTACTAAAGCAGTATTCTGTGTAATAATTATGTTTAATGTTCGAAATATCTGTTGATAACTTATTAATACACAAACAATAAAATGGCATTAATACTAGTTTTATTGACCATGTAGCTATAACTGATAATACATTTCTTATTGATCAAACGTTTGAAGTAACTAGACGATGAATTGAAAATTAATAAGGAAAACTCAACCACGCGCGTTTGATTATTCAGTATAACAAAGAGAAAATGAATCCAAAAAGCAACACAAACGTACTAATGAAAATTCGGTGTCGAAATTGACCGCCGTTGATGCAATAACACCGAAGCCTTTGCCTGAAAGATTTTGACAATTACGTTCAATATTCTGTTTTATTTTAAATCTTATATCAACAAGCACACAATGCTCATAGCAGACAATTATATATTTATTAGGCGAATGCTTGGTTTACAAATTATTGAAATAAAAAATAACGAAACTATCCAGTTGTTTGTTAACATAGGAAATAGTTATTTCCATGACAACAGCTTGTATATGTAGTATGCGAAGATATCAACATGTCATACGAAAAAAAACCATGTTTCGTAAAATGTTCGTATGTGGTAATATACACATAATATAAATT
This sequence comes from Dreissena polymorpha, assembly GCF_020536995.1. Taxonomy (NCBI): domain Eukaryota; kingdom Metazoa; phylum Mollusca; class Bivalvia; order Myida; family Dreissenidae; genus Dreissena; species Dreissena polymorpha. The sequence continues at coordinate 60,170,742 of NC_068362.1, forward strand.
TACTGTTATCATGTGCGCACTTTTATGCATATTTAACAGGACAGACGATCTTCAAATGGCTGAATATGGTGGGGAAGGCGAAGGCGATAAACGGCTGATGGAAACGATGCGAATGATGTTAAGGGAGGAGATGAATGAGGGACTACATGATTCTAACATTGGACCGGTTCACAAAAGAGATGAAAAGGCGAAAGACATAGAAGCCGAGTACCAGGAGAAATGTCGAGGTATGTGCAACAATACTATTATTTAACAAGACAAGATGGCAATAATCGTAGTTTGCGATTAGTACGTTGACGTTTATAGTTTTAGTAAGACATTGTCTTAAACATTAATGTGGGAACATAATGCATTAAAGTTTTTCTCAATGGCAAGATATCTTGATTTGTCTCGTAACCAATGCTATATTAACATAATTAATATGTATGTGTAGTTCATTGTATGAGTACGTTTGGAAAGTAAGAGATGTTAAATAATTTGTCAAACGAAACATATTTACGTCTTAGGCATAATTTCATCAATTACAAAAAAAATATGTTAAAAACCATTACTTTCAATACCTATGTTAAAATAAAGAACGTTTAGAATGACAATAAAGAGAGAGAAAAAAGATCGAGAACAGATTTGTGGCTAAACAATTGGTTGCATGCATACAACTCAAATTGTGTTGGTATTTTCCTTAGTCTTTCCTTACTTTTCATTAAAATGATTCACCAACGTTTTACATATTTGATTTATTTAGCTCTCCTTAGCACAATATTGACTCAATCTCAATGAAACGGTGCGAAAGTTTTTTCTTGACAATGTCTAAGTTGGGTTTGATTCTCGGTCACACGCGTGCAAACGTCATGTCATATCTCACAAAAAACGTGTAACTACACTATATGTCAAATGCACAAATCAGTCTTCACAAAACTCGGTCAGAATATCAGACGTTACACTATCTAGACTGAGCTTGATTCTAGGTCTTCTTATTCCTAAAACTAGGTTACCTGATTTAAGAAACATCTTGCTACTACTAAGGAGGACGCAATTATGCCTCATTCTTGATAAAACTTGACCAGAATAATTTTTATGACAATGTGTCACACGTGCCCAAAAAGTCGCCCGGTCAGGTACTGACAATTGGTTTACTTCAATCTCTGGTAAGCTCTTCACGATCGTCATCGCCATCTTGTATTCCAGAAATATAGTATTTGCGCGCTTTGAACGTTATGTTGTCAGTTTATTCAAAATGTTCTTTACGATTTTAAGAAAAATAACATACGTATACATGTTTTGAATATAATTAAGTTTAAGTTAATGTATTAAGAAGTTTACATGTTAATGTTATAGCTATAAAAACGATTCATATACGAGTAAATGTTGGTTTTGAGGAGATCTGATTTTTGTTTCGTGTTAAAAATATTTTTTTCTTTGTATGTGAAAATGGAGATATTATTTTACAAATGTAAAGATTAAAAGAAAAAATATATATCCTAACAAGAAAAACATCATGCTTGATTAAGAACATTGAGAAAAAAATGTGTTTGTTTTTGTATCGATAAGTTTGAAAAGTATTAGTTTAGCCCATCCCCTCTTCTTATGTCTCTGCAGGTGTGCATGGACTGTCAGCACAGACTGTTAGAGGGAAACAGGACATAGAATCGATCACAATGTTCGGCAGTGACACTATAATATCCAACACAGAGGCAGGTGTGCATGAACTGTCAGCACAGACAGTTAAAGGGAAACAGGACATAGAATCGGTTATAATGGACGGCAGTGACACTATAATATCCAACACCGAGACAGGTGTGCATGAACTGTCGGCTACTACACTTAGGGGGAAGCAAAACATAGAATCGGCCACAATGGAAGGAAGTGATACTATAATATCCACCACTGAGGCAGGTATGCATGAACTGTTAGCACATACAGTTAGAGGGAAACATGGCATAGCATCGGTTATAATGGACGGCATTGACACTATAGTATCCAACACAGAGGCAAGTGTGCATGAACTGTCAGCACAGACAGTAAGAGGGAAACAGGATATAGAATCGGTCACAATGGACGACAGTGACACTATAATATCCAACACAGTGGCATGTGTACAGGAACTGACAGCACATTTAGTTAAAGGGAAACATGACTTAGAAGCAGTCATAATGGACGGCAATGACACTATAATATCCAACACAGTGCGAGGTGTGCATGAACTAAAAGCACAGTTTGCGAGAGAGAAAGATAACATACACTCGGATTTAAAGGCCATAAAAGAGGAAATTGTGGCTCAAGCAAAAAGTAATTTCAGAGATTCCAAGACAAATGGTGACGACGTGTACTATTTGCAACGCAAAGGTAAGCATGTGTACATAAACTTTACTGTTAACAGTTACACTTGTTCAAACTGTCGTAGGATCACATGCTTGGAATATCTCGAAACATTTTGAGAATAGTGCTATTTAACTGCAATTTAAAAGATTATGTATTAATTTAAAATCCGCATCAATTGAATATCAATTCCAATATGAATATTACAGTTTTCTTCCCCCTTAACGGATTTATAATTGTCTAAAAGCAACAGTTATAACGTTATGACGTGTTTTACCTTAATGATAACTAAGGTATCATTTCCCGGTTTATTCCAAAGTATTAAAATATTGATTTCCTTGATCCAACAAAATCACGCATATTATAATTTATTGCATTGTAACTGCTAAATAGCTTATGATAGTCGTCTTCTAATATTCTGGCGCCCTCTCAGAAACTCGATACAATAAACAACGTACTTGGGACAGCGAATTAAAAAATGACAAGCAATTTAAGGTAATGTTTAAAAGTCGAACAAAACCCTTGCGCAGATGCCAATCACTAAACGTTTTGATGTTTTGGATAGATGCCAGTCAAGTCAATAAAACAATGCGTTGTACAGAACAGTTGTACCATGTTTGGAAATCCCGGGTGAACAAGAGACATATACGAACAAAATATCGTAGAAATACCTTAATGTAAAAAAGCACTGTTGTAAACACCAATTTTTATACGCCCGTATAAAATACGGGACGTATTATGTGAAACCCCTTGGCGGGCGGGCGGGCGGCGGGCGGGCGGCGGGCGGGCGGCGGGCGGAAGGCATCACTTTGTCCGGACTCTAATTCAAATTGTATTCATCCGATCTTCACCAAACTTGGTCAGCAGTTGCATCTAGTTGATATCTAGGCCAAGTTCGAATATGGGTCATGCCGGGTCAAAAACTAGGTCATAGGGTCAATAAGTGCATTTTCATAGGGGCCACTTTGTCCGGACTCTATTTCAAATTGTATTCATCCGATCTTCACCAAACTTGGTCAGCAGTTGCATCTAGTTGATATATAGGCCAAGTTCGAATATGGGTCATGCCGGGTCAAAAACTAGGTCATAGGGTCAATTAGTGCATTTTCAACGGCGCCACTTTGTCCGGACTCTAATTCAAATTGTATTCATCCGATCTTCACTAAACTTGGTCAGTAGTTGCATCTAGTTGATATCTAGGTCAAGTCCGAATATGGGTCATGCTGTGTCAAAAACTAGGTCAAAGGGTCAATTAGTGCATTTTACTTTGTTCGGACTCTAATTCAAATTGTATAAATCTTATCTTCACCAAACTTGTTTTTGCTTATTTCCAAAACAAATACATCAATCATCAGTGTATCATCTCCAATGGCACACGAATCGGGCGTATATTGCTCCGTCATGCGGCGCTCTTGTTGTCAATTAAGAATACTTAAGCGTTATTAAGAGATTAGAAGCTTATATTGTGGGATGAGTTGACGTCTTCAACGGTCTTATTTAAAGACGGTTGGATATATACTTGTTAACATTTGTTTTTATAAAGTCATGAGTGAAAATAAATTGCAAGTAGGGCGCGGATAAAACAACGGAAATGGCGCTTACAAGTAACTGTGAAGTCGTGTATGATCACGGACGTAAAATTTGTAAAGATATTGAAATTCTATTATGTAGATGCACATAGGTGATGTGTATTGAACACATACTGAAATATTGAAAACGTATTAATTCTTCCTTTCCTTCTAAACTTGTCATAGACTAATGGCAGTTGTCGCGTATATATTTAGTCAAACATAATGTGTTAGTACAATAGCAATCAATCATAGCGGACGGTACTACTGCTACTGCACGTTTTGAACATCGAGCTTGGGTACTTGCCTTAAATAAAGGACCAACTAATTGTATGTAATGAGAATTCAAAACTGCTCCAGCAGCTGGAGTTTCACTTCTTTATATTATTATCTATTCAGTTCTCAGTGTGTTTGGTGTGTGCTATTCCGGATGTGTTTTAAGGTGACATTCGTGTAAGAACCGTTTTTATTGCATGCTTCTAACATATGGAAAAATACCTCCCAAAAGCTCAATATTTCACGTAACCCCTGGTCGTTTTTACATTTAGATTAAATGCAACTGTGAAATTAATTGCGGACATGGATCATAATGATTTGCAAAAAAAATGTTTCGGCTCAAAGCCATTGTTCGGCATGATTTCAAACGGATGATGACATATTGTCTGGTTACACTGGTCTGATTATTGAAATTGTTTATGATGCGAAATTATGAACATTGACATGTAATACCTTATTTAAATGTAAATGTAAAATTGTGGTATATAATCTCTTTACCGAAGTTAGTAGGCGTTTATAAAAACAATCTAAAAGGCTTACAAAATATACCGCATGCGTGTATTGTAAATGAAGGAGGAGTTTATATAGTCGCCTTAATTTGTTGGATGTTTATAGAAAGATATTGTCAAAGCATCAAGATAGAATGATTTTAGAGTGTGTTGGCCTTTGATCAGAAATGAGCATTTTTTTCAAATATTACTTGGGTTCCGTCAGCCTATCATAAATCAATATCTTTAATTAATGGAAACGTTATATGAAGAAAGATATAATCGTTTCCTCTATATTATTTGTTTGGTTATCTAATTTGATATTACATTTTCAAATATACAAATATTATATATGCACACATTAAGCGTTATTTTCTTAAACGTTTACGAGACGTTTATTCAAAACTTGATTGGTCCATTCAATGAATAAATCATGCTGTACAGTGCGACATATTATGTTACGAATTCATGCGACTGGAATAATACATTAGTACATGCGATTTTGAAATAAATTGTTGAAACTAATTGTCCATAAAAACTCTTTACAGTTTGCTCCAAAAAAGGTTTTTATTATTATTTTTTATTATCTGAAAATGCCTAGTTATACTTACATGACTATGTGTTATGTCCGCGACGTTGACTTTAACTACGGTAATCATTTCCGAGAATCAACAAATGATAAATGTTTATCCTCTCTAAATTGTATCGTGGATTTATTGCTTTTTTTCTCGTAAATGAAATTTTTCCCGTCTGTCCGATTTTTGATCGAACAATATGTTTCCCTAATGCATGTACTACGTACGGCATTGAATACATTTGGTTAGCTAATCTTTCCGTCGGTTTGATACAACGTGTGCGCGCGAAGTCACGAGGAGAGCTAATCTCCACGTTGAACTTTGCTGTATTTCTCTAGTTCAGTCAATCAACAGTATAGCCACCCATTCTGGTCATAATAAGAGGTCATTGTACAGAAGCATTTATAAGTCTGTTTTTAATATTTTCATTCGAACATTTTAGAGGCCTGCAACATTAAAATGGCGACTGAGTTGAAAAATGAACTTCTGGGGTAATTTGCTGTAAGACGGCGCTTTCTGTTGACAAATCAATAACAACCGTTTCACGGTATAAAAGCAGTTCGGTAACATCGTATGTATTAAAACATTTTAAAAACTCTTACTTCACAAATCTTAAAAAGGGAAAGCATTTAAACCACAAAGGATTTATTCGGCCTAATTGTGATACATATTATCAAATCTGATTCTGATCATATTATTTGCAAGACATCCGCGATTGCAAATGTCCATGATTAATTTTAGTGTGACGTTATACATTATAGTAAGCATACATGCAAATGACGATAATTCTTTATCAGACCGTATGGATTGATAATTAACAACCGACCAACAAGCTGTTGTTTTCATTTATTTTGATAAACAAAACTGAGCTGTTAATATCTGTATAGAACAATAAGAAACGCCGCTTTAAACAGTTTGACAATGTGTTTTTTTGGGTAGCGAAACATACACAACTAAGCAAGTTTGGATGTGGACTATTGATACGGTTCTTTCCATATTTAGAAGGGAAACTCCAGCTGCTATAGCAGTATTGCATTTTCATTATATACACTTAGTTGGTCCTTTATTTAAGGCAAGTGTCCAATTGCCTAAACAGCACAAAACAGCACAATACAAAACAACATAAACACATATAAGAATAAAGCTGGGGTCACCGCCTTGGAACGGTCAAAGCAAAGCATTGGGGGTTCAAACCGGTTTTAGAACGCTCAACCTCACACTTGGCCCAGCAATATTCATGATACATATAAGTGTAAATGAAATTTAACCTCATAGCATTGCAACTCAAATTAAACAATAATAAAAGAGAATTAAAACGCATTCACTTTGATTACCATTTAATTACTCAATGGCAGGAAAGAGACCAGGCCTCGTGTTCACAAAATATTTTTGCAATCGAAAATCGATTTTAACTGGTATCGGTTTTTATTTTTGCCTATCAACTATAATGGAAATCCATTTTCAATGACAAACAAAATCGAGTTTCGATTGCAAAAACTGTTTTGTGAACACGGGGCCAGCGCAACAGAGTTACAACCTTTTGAGGAACGATGAAATGAAACTACGAATAAGTGTCAACTACATCCCTTCTGTTTAGAAACAGATTTAAGTATATAGCATCATAACACTTATATTTCAGATCATCATCGCGCAAATACAGGAAGAAGCAGCAATAATGGGTTTAAAGATCCATATTACATAGCTTGGTTGTTTATGTGACTGCTAAAAAATAAATCAAACAAGAAACGCCTGTCAGGGAGAAAATTTAATAAAATTGAACGCTATAAACTCAATGACTTGTGCATGTAGATTAAAACAGTCGAAGTGTGTCGTATGATGCAATATAGAAGCGATGACGTCAAAAAAATCAATGTAGCCAAGAACAGTGAAAGTTTATCGTATGACGTAATTGAGAAGCGATGACACGATGACGTGAACAAAATCCAGGGGCAGTACTGTAAATTAAAAATAAAAATATTTAAGGGGCAGTACTGTAAAATCGAATTACCAATAAAACCAGCTTAGGTGATTGAATATTTAAGAATCAAACATATCAAATGGTAATTCCATTCATAATTCCACATTTTAAGAGAAGAAAGATATTGTGAATCGAAAACCAACAAGCATGTGTTTTTAAGTACGTTAACATCATATCCTTTTGATAAAAATGAGTTAATGCAATTGAAAAGTTTAGTTTATACATTTTAAATGCCATTTTAAAGAAACATTATATTTTGAAATTAAATCACCATACTTTGAGTGAAAGTTAGCGAATTTACTTCTTAGGTTATGGTTATGATACAAAAAACCTTGTTTTAGCAATTTCTTCGTTAATATACGATTACGGTCATTAAAATATTTAATACATGAACATGCTCTAGCATAACGTACCAACTGCGAAATGTAAATACCATAGGATGTACCTTTAGGGATGTTACCATCTAGGAACGGAAAATTCACAATTTCAAAGTTACAGTCGTCCCGTTTATCGTATAAACTTGTCTTAATCATATTATTATTAATAGTTAGATGTAAGTCTAAATACGCAGCATCTGTATTGGATTGACACAATCTATTTAAGACTAGTTCGTTCGGGTACATTTTGTGAATATATTGTTCAAAGAATGGGTTATCTAAATTAAGTATGTCATCAATGTATTTACTTGTTAGGTAACGTTGAATCAAATCTAGTTGTTTAATTCTTGATAATTCTAAAATCAAATCGCTTTCATAACAATATAAAAAAGATCAGCTATAAGTGGCGCACAATTATAACCCATAGGAACGCCGATAATTGTTTAAATATTTTACCATAAAATTCAACGAACAAGTTATTCAGAAGAAAAGTAAATGCTGCACAAAAGTCAATACAAGTCCAAATGCTGTATTTATCTTATATCTGATTGGTAAAAAATCTGTTTAAGTGATTAAAGCAAGTTACGAACATTTCTTTCTAGCAATTTTTTTTTCAATCAAAGAAACAAGTTTGGATTTTATTCAATTGTGAGAAAGCGTTGTATATAGTGTAGAAAAATCATAAGTGCTTACTTGTGACACCTTATATTTTTGTTTTCAATTTTATCAATAAAATAAGGAGTTTTTTATTGATCAAAAATGTTTATATTACTATTTTCATAAACTTTATTACAATATTTAGCTATATGAAATCTAATAGCACTCCATGCAGATGTTAGATACACTGATCATTGCTTGGTGGTACAAGACACTGAATTGGCGATAAAACGACTTTTATGTGGCGTTTTATGTAATTTGGGTATCTAGTAAACTGATGGCAATTTCTTGTCAGTAATATTAACTGTTAGATTTATTTGTTTGCATTCGGCAATGCGGTCGGCAAAAAATTCATTAGGTTGCTTATTGTAATCACAATATGATGTTGTTTGTGAAAGTTCTTGTGAAATAGTTTGACCATAAAACTCGTCATATTATTATAACATTATTAGCAGCCTTATCTCTCCATGTTACATCTCGTCTGTAAATTCGTTTAAGATTTACACGTCGAATTCATTTAATAAAAGAGATATGAAAAAAAGTTAATAATTGAAATTAAAGTTTTAAAGATTCTTTTCACGGTGGCATGTTTTGACATAGGATGATTACAACAAATACCTGTCGCAACGATACTGATAATTTGTGGGTGGCATTATCTTAATTCATCAATCAATGAAATTAAACAAGAAGTTCTGAAGCGAAAGCATACTAGTTCTTAAACTTATTACGTTTGAATATCTAAGCCATTATAAAATATGCGGCACAAATAAAACGGGAATGTAGCAATGCAGCTATGTGTAATGCTCAAAGGTTAACTATATATTCAGTCGCTTGAAAAATAATTTTAGTTTAATTAAAGTTCAAACTTTCAATATTCAATATATTTTCAGATTTTCTCGGACGATTGAAAGAATACTACAAGAAAAAAATGAAAATGCTACCTGTTTCGCCAATATGGTATGGTCGTGAGAAATCGATTATGGATATATTTGTACCGATTCAATTTCACCGTGTCGCAATCGAGAAAACCGGATCTCGAAGAGATACGAAACAAAAGGTAGAAACATACAAGGACATGTTTTATACAAACAACACATTGAACGACCGAGTATCCATACAAGGAGATCCTGGAATGGGCAAGACTACGTTTCTTGCTAAATTGGTCATTGACTGGTGCGATTCAGACTCAAAAGCTCCGAAACCCAGCTCTAAATTCAGTGATGTAGAAACATTGCAAAATTTCCGATTTTTATTCCACATAAAACTTCGAGATTCTTTTGGGCAAAGTAAAGTAGTAGACATGATCAAAACACAAATTATTGATGAACTTTACTTTAATGAAAAGCAACAGAGAGAGGCATTCGATTTACTTGGAAGCGTCATGGAAAGGGAGACATGCCTTGTAACTATGGATGGATTAAACGAATGGACCGATCACACAAATGGAAACCCTTTACCAAAAATGTATACTTTGTCCAAGCAATGTGTTGTCTTAACAACTTCACGGCCCTGGAAAATGGCTGATAAGCGTATCCGAGATTCTGAAATCGGCACACTAATAGAAGCGGTTGGAATAACTGACACCGAACAGCTTACGAAAAATATAATGCGTTCTCTGACGGAAGACGATCAAGAGTCATATAAAGAATGTATGGCCTACGTTGAGGAACGTAATTTAAATCATTTTCTGGCGTCTCCCTGGATGCTTACACTCTTAATTAATTTATGGATGGACAAAACGTTTCTGAGTGGATCATTATGCGAAATAAATAAAGTTCTGATTATCACCCTTTTTGACAAGGAGCTACCAAATGAGGGGTTAACAGAATCCATATCATCGGAAAATGCGATGTTCGGGCATCACACAGAAATTTGTAACGCACTAGCAAGTGTTGCATTTAATTTCACGTTTAGCACTGCAAAGTCACTAGTATTAAGCAAACATGAACTATTAAGTACTGAAATGTTGTCAAATGAACAACTTGAGTTTGCCATCAGATCTGGTGTTTTGAATGAACGGCATTGCTTCTCAGCCGCTTCAAGTAAATCACAAGTTTCATTTCTACATGAAACAATCCAGGAATTCTTTGCTGCTTCTCATATCGCTAATTTACCGGAGGACACAATTACGAATATATTTTGCAAAAGTAATTATAATGTGCTTGAAATCAGTCAGGTAATCATTTATCTCAGTGGACTAAAGTGTGATGTAGCTAATAAAGTAATGCAATATCTGACAGAAGACGTCTTCAACGAGGTAAACACAGGACTTGGACGTTTAATAACTGGATCCTATGACCCAAACACGACATTAACATTTCAGAAAACCGTCATTAACCCGAAACCGAAATTGAATTCGAAAATCGGTATTAACCCATCATCCGAATTGCGTTGTCTGGAGGTAGCTTTATCAATGCAGAAAATCATGATAAGTTGTTATCACGAGGCTAAAGTTAGCAGACAAAAACATATTCGTCTGGAGATGAGTGATTTCACATTTCATGCATACCTAAACAAAAAGGAAATCGATGATTTGTTGCAAATTTTAAAGATTAACACGTCCCTTGTACGCACACTCTTGTTAGAACGCAATGTACTGCACGAACATATAATAATTACAGTCCTTCAACAGTCAAAACATTGCATAGAACGCTTGAAGACGCCAGGATCTCGTGGAATTATATCCGCATTACATACTCTGAACTTAAAACAATTGACTTTAATCGGAAAGAACGATATGTCACTGTTTTCCTGGATGCTGCCATCCCTAGGTAACCTAACGTTTTTGAGAATAGAAGAATCTGATTTTTGCGAAGATATTTTTCCGCCTTCCAATATGCAATATATATGTTTACTTAAAAGTAGATGTTCTGCTGAGTTTGTTGGGCGGCTACTTGTGCATTTGTCCCAAATAAGCCACCCCGTCCGTTGTAATCTGGGCGAAATATATACCACAGAAAAAACTGATTTTCATATTGCCAAGATACTACCACGCATTGCATTATGTGACATGTCTAAACTGCATCTTTGCCTTGGGCAGGGCGCGGCCGAGTTGTATGAACTATTAAATGCGACAAATTTGGGGAAAATTCAGTTCGAAACGGCTGATGGATTTTTATTAGCATCGGAACGTCTTCACACAATTAATATATTAGACGAAATAAGCTTAAGTGGAACCTACATTGGTACATTGAATGTTAGGTTACCTACAATGTTACAGCGTGTTGCTTTGTTGCATTGCAAAATATCCCTTGAATGGCTGTGCAGTTTATTGAACACACTCTCTTCATTAGATCATCATGTCGAGTGTGAGCTGTGGGATGTTGTATTGCAGTCAAGTGATGAAACCTGTGAAGACGAATCACATACACGTGTATCGGAGCTGAGATCTAAAATACTGTCATATAACATGTCCAATATTGAGATACTAGTGGACAAGGTCAGTAAGGAACTGATTGAAATATTACGTGATACATGTATAGGGATCCTTAACCTGCAAACGGCTGATAGTGCCTCGTTAGCATCCGAGATTCTTCACACGCTCAACAAGCTAACAAAGCTTTATTTGTGGGAGACCTATACGGATCGTTGTGATCTCAAGATGCCTGCTTCATTGCAGTGTATTAGTCTGCATGAGTTCGAATGTTCATCTGAGTGGCTGTGTAGTTTGTGGATCAAACTGTGTTCATTAGATCATCAGGTCGAGTGTGAGCTGTGGGATGTTGTATTGAAGTCAAATGAAGAAGCCCGTGGAAACGAATCACATTCATATTTATTAGACTTGCGATCTGAATTACTGGCACATGACATGTCCAATATTAAGATATTAGTGAAAACTGGCAGTAAGGAACTGTTTGAAATATTACGTGATACAAGTATAGGGATCCTAGACCTGAGAACGGCTGATTGTGCCTCGTTAGCATCCGAGATTCTTCACACGCTCAACAAGCTAACAAAGCTTTATTTGTGGGAGACCTATACGGGTCGTTGTGATCTCAAGGTGCCTGCTTCATTGCAGTGTATTAGTCTACAGAGTGTCGAATGTTCATCTGAATGGCTGTGTAGATTGTGGATGTCGCTGTCTTCATTAGATCATCAGTTCATGTGTGAGCTGTGGGATGTTGTATTGAAGTCAAATAAAGAAGCCAGTGGAAACGAATCACATTCATATTTATTAGACTTGCGATCTGAATTACTGGCACATGACATGTCCAATATTGAGATATTAGTGAAAACTGGCAGTAAGGAACTGTTTGAAATATTACGTGATACAAGTATAGGGATCCTGAACCTGCCAACGGCTGAAAGTGCCTCATTAGCATCCGAGATTCTTCACACGCTCAACAAGCTAACAAAGCTTTATTTGAGGGGGACCTATACGGGTCGTTGTGATCTCAAGATGCCTGCTTCATTGCAGTGTATTAGTCTACAGAGTGTCGAATGTTCATCTGAGTGGCTGTGCAGCTTGTGGATCACGCTGTCTTCATTAGATCATCAGTTCGAGTGTGAGCTGTGGGATGTTGTATTGAAGTCAAATGAAGAAGCCAGTGGAAACGAATCACATTCATATTTATTAGACTTGCGATCTGAATTACTGGCACATGACATGTCCAATATTGAGATATTAGTGAAAACTGGCAGTAAGGAACTGTTTGAAATATTACGTGATACAAGTATAGGGATCCTGAACCTGCCAACGGCTGAAAGTGCCTCATTAGCATCCGAGATTCTTCACACGCTCAACAAGCTAACAAAGCTTTATTTGAGGGGGACCTATACGGGTCGTTGTGATCTCAAGATGCCTGCTTCATTGCAGTGTATTAGTCTGCAGAGTGTCGAATGTTCATCTGAGTGGCTGTGCAGCTTGTGGATGTCGCTGTCTTCATTAGATCATCAGATCGAGTGTGAGCTGTGGGATGTTGTATTGAAGTCAAATGAAGAAGCCAGTGGAAACGAATCACATTCATATTTATTAGACATGCGATCTGAATTAATGGCACATGACATGTCCAATATTGAGATATTAGTGAAAACTGGCAGTAAGGAACTGTTTGAAATATTACGTGATACAAGTATAGGGATCCTGAACCTGCCAACGGCTGAAAGTGCCTCATTAGCATCCGAGATTCTTCACACGCTCAACAAGCTAACAAAGCTTTATTTGTGGGGGACCTATACGGGTCGTTGTGATCTCAAGATGCCTGCTTCATTGCAGTGTATTAGTCTACAGAGTGTCGAATGTTCATCTGAGTGGCTGTGCAGTTTGTGGATCACGCTGTCTTCATTAGATCATCAGGTCGAGTGTGTGCTGTGGGATGTTGTATTGAAGTCAAATGAAGAAGCCAGTGGAAACGAATCACATTCATATTTATTAGACTTGCGATCTGAATTACTGGCACATGACATGTCCAATATTGAGATATTAGTGAAAACTGGCAGTAAGGAACTGTTTGAAATATTACGTGATACAAGTATAGGGATCCTGAACCTGCCAACGGCTGAAAGTGCCTCGTTAGCATCCGAGATTCTTCACACGCTCAACAAGCTAACAAAGCTTTATTTGAGGGGGGCCTATACGGGTCGTTGTGATCTCAAGATGCCTGCTTCATTGCAGTGTATTAGTCTACAGAGTGTCGAATGTTCATCTGAGTGGCTGTGCAGCTTGTGGATCACGCTGTCTTCATTAGATCATCAGTTCAAGTGTGAGCTGTGGGATGTTGTATTGAAGTCAAATGAAGAAGCCAGTGGAAACGAATCACATTCATATTTATTAGACTTGCGATCTGAATTACTGGCACATGACATGTCCAATATTGAGATATTAGTGAAAACTGGCAGTAAGGAACTGTTTGAAATATTACGTGATACAAGTATAGGGATCCTGAACCTGCCAACGGCTGAAAGTGCCTCATTAGCATCCGAGATTCTTCACACGCTCAACAAGCTAACAAAGCTTTATTTGAGGGGGGCCTATACGGGTCGTTGTGATCTCAAGATGCCTGCTTCATTGCAGTGTATTAGTCTGCAGAGTGTCGAATGTTCATCTGAGTGGCTGTGCAGCTTGTGGATGTCGCTGTCTTCATTAGATCATCAGATCGAGTGTGAGCTGTGGGATGTTGTATTGAAGTCAAATGAAGAAGCCAGTGGAAACGAATCACATTCATATTTATTAGACTTGCGATCTGAATTACTGGCACATGACATGTCCAATATTGAGATATTAGTGAAAACTGGCAGTAAGGAACTGTTTGAAATATTACGTGATACAAGTATAGGGATCCTGAACCTGCCAACGGCTGAAAGTGCCTCATTAGCATCCGAGATTCTTCACACGCTCAACAAGCTAACAAAGCTTTATTTGTGGGGGACCTATACGGGTCGTTGTGATCTCAAGATGCCTGCTTCATTGCAGTGTATTAGTCTGCAGAGTGTCGAATGTTCATCTGAGTGGCTATGTAGCTTTTTGATCACGTTGTCGGAAGTACACCATCAAGTTGAGTGTACAATGTTTAATTTTCTTGTAAAAACAAGTGATACTGAAAGTGGGATTGAGACAGATAGTACTGTTATTCGTAGTGAATTGTTGTCATGTGACTTATCTCATGTTAAGCTTAACGTTGAGCACAATAGTAGAGTGCCTTTTGAACTTGTTCGTAGTACGAATATAAATTCTCTGTTGCTCACAGCTAATGACGATGCGTCCCTGGATGTGGTGACACAAAGCTCCTTAACCATGCTTAAAGAAATTCGTTTCAACGGAATTCACATGACACGTTTTGATCACAAATTACCATCTACACTGCAATTTATGATTTTATGTGATGGATATTGTTCACCAGATTGGTTGAAACGTTTGATGATACACCTGTCTACATTAGGCCATACTGTCCGTTTGTACTTGTACAAATATGCTGTGGTATCGAGTGGTGAGTCAAATGCCATGGCTTTGGAACCGCCTATTTTGAAATGTGAAGATTTGTCGAATGTTAAATTGGAGTTAATGAAGGACTCCTATGGATTGTATGAAACGTTACCCACCATTAATATTACCAGTCTGAACATGACGCAAATCGAACGTCCCGACATTCTGTCACAGACACTGCCTCTACTCACCCACTTGCAGCAGCTAAGGATGTGTTTAAAACAATATACGGTGATGAAACTACCAGGATCTATAAAGTATGTGTTTATAATTTACACAACATTTTCCCCTTCATCGTTACAACATTTCGTGCAGGACATGTATACCGCACAACATAACGTACAATGTAAATTGCTGTTCCGTGTTGAAGGGAATGAAGATGATTATACGAGAATTAAACACGAAGTGTGTAAACTGGAGTCAGTAGAAATGCAAAAGTTTGAAGTTGTAGACAAACGACATTTTCGGGGGGCTGTTGCTGCTGCTGCTACTCTTTCTGCTACCGCTGACGAGGCTGATGACGATTTTGATAAGCATTTACTACGGAGAGAGGGATATGTTGATTCTCGAACGTGGTTGCACTATTGTAAAATTCGACTCAAATTTGAATTTAGATAACATTTATTCCGCTCGATTAACTCGTGCTCCTTTAATATTATTTTGTCCGTCTGTGAATGTGACCGATTTCATGAAATATTATAGGGAGTCTATTCTTACAATTTATGCCTAAATGTTGAGTTATCGAATTAACTGATTTTATGCAAATAGAATCTATATGTTCTCAGAGATATATAATTTAAAAGTTTCTGTGTTATCTCCCTTTGAATAACGCAAATTCTATACATTAAGGTATATATTTATATTTAATAAAATTACATTTCGGAAAATACATTTTAAAACGATCAGATACTTTATCCGTTATATTAATACATTATTATTTATCTAAAAATTAATACTAAAACTAAGTTTTCACTATTCTAATTTTATGATATATATCTATACCATGCTCGGCATATTTCTGTAATTAGAAACATTTCAGCCGTTATATGTACATCTTAGGAAATAACATACCCTATTATTAAGAGTAATTAGATATGAGTTCTACTGTAAATTCTGTAAAGAGAAACATTTCAGCCGTTATATGTACATCTTAAGAAATAACATAACCTATTTTTAAGAGTAATTAGATATGCTTTATTCTGGAAATTACGTAGGTTTACACTTTCAGAAAATGTTTTTTGAATGAATTAACCAACAGCGCTTTTATAAGAAGGCAAACCCGTGAAATTTCAATTATCGAACAGTATTGTGATTCATAGGTCGGCATAACAGAATAACATGCTCAGAACTCATAATGTACTAGCACGTCAAGTACGCATTGAAAATACGTGTTTCAAATCTTGACACGGGCTCGATTTCTTTAATCACATATCAAAATCAAAACAACTTGCGTTTTTTCTCAAATACGTCTTTTATGCAACCGGACATTAAACAATAATACAACGTTCAAATGGTAACGTAGAAACATGGCCATGTCTCTCCGTAATGACAACCATAAACAAGTGGTATTGGTGATGCGTCCAATATATTGAAAACGAAATGCTTAGTATTCTCTTGCAGCTGTCTTCTGTAGAGATGTAAATATTACATCAATTCAATAAGTTAGTATTACGTCATTGTTGACTGAATCTGTTTGTAATAAATAATTGCCTGTGTTAATTGATATTTTGATAAGCCATACTTATTGGTGAAGAAACACAAAAATGTTGTACAGAGATTATAGATGTATGTTTTGTCATATTTACAATATTTAAATATGTATAATAAGCCTGATTAAATTATTATTTAATAACAATTTTAAAATATACTGAAGACACAATACATACAATAAATTAAAATTGTTTTTGCAAATTTTCATTAATATCCATTAGCCTTGTAAAATATGAAGGTTTTTGTGTAGTTATTGTCTCTACTTTTTCGTTTAAACAATTGATATCACCTTTATGTGTATGAGTTTCATTATTATGATTCGTTCAAGTGAGCAAAAAGGTTCTGAATACAGTACACTATCTCTTAAACAGTGGCTTCAGTGGTTTTATATATCTAAGTCACTCTATACAATCTGAAATGACCAAACCAAGAGCTATGAGAAAATTACTACGGGGTCCTCCACGTTGCCTGTGTACATATGCATTGTTAAAGCGCTATTATAAACTTTAGTAATACTGCATCATGTGAAACAACTTAAGCGTCAGTGTCATTGTAGGTGACATTATTTTTGTTGGTAAAGCATTTTATTTACGGATTATTATATACGTATTAAATGAATTTGTCATTGTTTTCCATTTGTTGACATCAAATTTATGCATGTTTAATGCTAGATATAAACTTTAAAAACAATACATGTTCTCTTAATTTATAATAAGTGCACGCTTAGCTTATTTTGTGTACATATGTACATATGTATTTGTTTAATTATTATTGTCTTACTACAGGTATGTACATAGTGTGCGCTATAATAGTTGATCAGTTAAAATATGCTATTATAACGTGACAAGTAACAAGAAAATACAATATATCGTAATTAATCATATAAGAAGTTATTTTACAATTACGTAGTTCCCATTCAAATTGTATAACATGGTAACAGTTCATCATGGATTGAAGCTTATTTTATGTTTTGCATGCATATATAGTTTCAGCAAATTGAAATTGTAAAATAAACCATGCTGCTATACTAGCCGAGAGTTTATCTGACGTGGCTGTTTATATTTAGTAAATATCAGCTGTTGTTTATATTGTACATAACTCATTTAGTTTTAATATTGTATGTGTAAATAGTATTTCGATTTTTATAACAATTACGTAATTAATTTTTTAATACCTGATGTCGATGTATTTAATGTGCTTGACTTAGAAAAGTCATCGGACAAGTTTGCTTTATTTGTAGTAAGCTTATGCTACATTGATAGATATTAACCATGCGAATCGTTTCGTATTTAAAGCGGGTATATACGATTTTTTATATGTGTTTAATTGTAATATATTGATAAAATATGTCAAAATAATACAAAATAGGCAAGAAAAATTATACATTAAAGCCGAATTTCATAAAATGCAGCAAAGACAAATTAGCGCCCCGAGCCGATAGTGACGTACATATTTTCCTACAATAACAGAAGCATTCGTCTTTGTATTAGGATCGGAGATAGTGTTCGTGTGTCGTATGAATAGATCTCGTTGCAGGAATTCAAATAAACCGTTAAACTAGTTTAGATGCACATCGTACATGTATGGTATACATGCTGGCGAATTCGGCTGTACAGCCATTTTCAATTTCAGAATTAAATATCTGGCTTATTTCGCATTTTTCGACACATGTTCTTCTTAACTTTTATTTTAATTTATATTGAAATATATATATAATAAGTTTTTTACACAGTTTATATAAATTCATAAATATTTGACAAAATCGTATATACCCGCTTTAAGAATTCAAATACATATGCATGCGTTTTTGTGAGTATTATAAACTTTTTGTATAAATTAGTAATCTTAATATGTAATATCTTTTTTCAAGTATGTGCTTGTATATATCATTAACCAATATATAACTTCAACTTTTACATTGTAAAATAAAATCTGTATTCAAATGTCTAAGTGTACAATAATACATTCGTTTGCTGTCGTATGTTACCGTTGAAATACTAATCTGTATTTAACTTTTCAATATCGTTGGTGTAGTGTATTGCTGGTAGCTAGGTTGCGTGTACAAACAATAATACACTTATGCACTAGATTGATCTGACTATTAATGAATGCATAAACATTTCACGTTCTTTTGTACAGATGAAAGTTTGGTCAATAATAAAAGTCATCAATTCGCAAAAATCAAAAGATATCTTACAAATATATAATTTAGTAATTTAAATTTGTTGTTAAACCACACCAAAGCGTATATTGTATGTAAGTGTGTTGACTAGGGAAAGAAAGACAGGAACAGATGTGGTCTACAAAGATAACATGCATCTAATAGTAGTTTATTTCTCCGTCTTCAGTAAGTTTAGGTTTATGAGGGTTATTTATAGAACACACAGTGAATTCAAAAGGTGTACACATACGTTTGTCCACATACAAACCTGTATGTTCAAATGTTAGTTTAGCCCCTGAAGGATGTTCGTGTTGAAATCTCGTTTATATTTTAATATACACTTGTATGTGCGCTATGTTCAACTGTTTCAGTATTGTATTGTTATGATGTGTTACTATGTAATGTTTGTCATTTGTGCTATATATATATATATATATATATATATATATATATATATATATATATATATATATATATATATATATATATATATATTATTTGTTTGCGTACCATGTGTATCGTAAGAATTTTATAACATCGCGATTTTACAGTCAATGTGCCTACAAAGTAATACCATATTATTAAAGCGCTGTTTTATAAAAGTATTTACTACCTTAAAAGGCAAATGTTATGTATTAATGTAGAAATATCTACCAACTATGTCTTGCGTACACAATATTTATGTGCATATGAATGAAATTTGTGAATGCATGTTTCAGATAAAAAGAATGATGATTTATACTTTGAAATATCTGAGAGTCCTGCCGAATTGGTTAGTATATTTTCTAAAACTAAGATTTAAGGTGCAGAACACCATACCACTATAATGCCTCAGTCACAAATAATCCGGTCGCCGGCCGATGTGTCCGATCTCCAGGCATCGGGAAGACTGGACACGTCGGAGCCGTCCGCCGTCCGATGAGTGACAAAGTTTAAAACCTCAGTCACAAATAGACACCGATCACCGTCCGATCAGCGGCCGACGTTTTTTTCCGCTCATCGGGCTGACGCCGGCAGATGATCGCACGCACATTGGATCATTTTGTAGCATCGGGCGGCGTCCGGATTATTTTTTTATATCGCAGTTTGTTTTACCCGACATGGGGCCCAGGAAGGAATCAAGTTGAGATCGAAAAAAGATCGGACGATCAACGAACGGTTATCGCCCGGCGTGCACCCGGCATCGGATTCATTGTACGTGTATCATAACGAGCATCGTCCGGCGTCCGTAGGGAATCGTGCGGAGGCCCTCTGGCAATCAGACGGTCGCCGGCCGATGTATATGCCTCTGGGACATACCTTTACTTTTGCCGATACACGTTCAATGAATGCGATGTCGGGCGATCGCCGGGCGATACCCGTGCGTTGATCGTCCGATCTTGTTTCGATCTCAACTCGATTCCTTCCCGGGCCCGACGTCGGGTAAAATTTTAAGTAAGACTTAAAATAAATCCGGACGCCGCCCGATGCTACAAATTGGTCCGGTTTCCGTGCGATGATCGGCCGGTCGCCAGCCCGATGAGCGGAAAAATACGTCGGCCGCTTATCGGACGGTGATCGGAGTCTACTTGTGGCTGAGGTATAAGATATATGCGTAGCAAGAAAGACATGTTCAAAATGTCGTATTAACGTTTCAATACCTTAACACACACATACATTTGTTGAATTGGTTCAATATTAAGTACATACTGTCTTGGTTTATCCTTGTTTTAATTTTATATTTACATTTAAAAATACTTTGTGTAGTTGTTAAGTTTTGTACTGTTTTATTTTCATTTAACATTCTTTGAACAAAACAGTCTTATTGTCATGTGCATCTGTTCATCATTATTTGTTAAAAAACAAAAGAACACTTTATAGTTATTTTAATCCATCATTATTGTTGTTGTTTATCAGTTTTATTTTAGGCTTGTATTAGTTTATTTATGACTCAATGCTTTGTCAGGGTAATGCCGTAAGTTGAATCTTTGACATGCGCTCATGATGTTTTGCATGGTATAGTTGAAATTTTATATGATGTTTTACTATTGAATACTTATCAATGAATACAATAATTCTATAAACGAAATATAAATGTGTCATTTGTCAGTCGACCCTGTTCTTATCCTTCAGATCACAACGTTGTCGTAAACCCTCCAACAGAATTGTTAGGGCGCATTTCCTAATCGTTTTACACCGATGTAAACAATTAATATATTGCTAGCCTTTTTTGTTCCACTTTTTTGGACCGGTTCAACTATAGACAAATTTATAATGTTCTCATGTATTTATTGCTATGATAGTAATAACATTAATCCATAGAATAGTATATGACCAAAATAAACTACAAGTTTCCCAATAATATGTTTTTATCTCGAGAAACATATACTCAAATATTACAATTCAAAAGTTCCTGTTTCGAGATACTACCTAATACATTCGACGGGCCGCACAGGAAGTTTATATAACCACATACGCAGCGTTTAAGACGCGTTCAAGTTTCTATCGTGTTTAGTGGTCAATATAAAATTTAATGTATCAGTTTTTATATTGGGATATTGATTTATTCAGTGGTAATAATCCGTTAAAGTTTCCCTTGCTATAAATACAGTTATAAGCATGAATTTATTTGTTTCTTTCACCAAACACTTTGTGGTTTAATCGAGTTGCCATGTCTCGTATAACAAACAAATACAAATGGACTGTGCTCTGTGAAAAGGGGGTTTAATGCATGTGCGTAAAGTGTCGTCCGAG
The DNA here is from genome assembly GCF_020536995.1 of Dreissena polymorpha. Taxonomy (NCBI): domain Eukaryota; kingdom Metazoa; phylum Mollusca; class Bivalvia; order Myida; family Dreissenidae; genus Dreissena; species Dreissena polymorpha. The sequence continues at coordinate 60,192,503 of NC_068362.1, forward strand.
ATGAGCCTGTGCAGTCCGCACAGGCTTATCATGGGCGACACTTTAAGCCTAAAATAGATTTTTGCTAAGAACGAAAAATATCATAAAAGCGGAAAGTGTCGTCCCTGATTAGTCTGTGCGGACTGCACAGGCCAATCTGGGACGACACTTTACGCACATTCATTAAACCCCTTTTTCACAGAGCGCGGTCCAAAAAATAAGAGTAAATACGTGTTTACCATCAGATACTTAGTCGTTAAGATAAGGAATACGGTCTCTAGTATTCGATTCACATCGCTTCAATAAAGTGAATACGTATATATCACATGATGCTCAGTGGTTAATACGAGCAAATTAGTTCCGTTAATGGCTTGTATTATAAGAATTAAACAATTTGAAATGTGTACTTTATTGAAAGTAAGAGTTGCTATATATTATTGTTCTGTTGATTACCACACTGCAATAATAATTGGCGCTAATTGAGCACGCGTCCGCACGCCTAAATTACGTACTTGAAGAATGATACAATTGTACGAATCATTTACGCACAATTTTCGATCTGACCATGATTATTAGTTTAGTTTATTTAAGTCTCATCAGCATAATATACAATCACAACATACAATAAAACATAAGCATCACAAGATAAGTATAATATTGATGCAAACCATCAAAGGGCGTCGGGAATTTCAGTGTAAAAGGCACTCAATGAAGTTACATGGAACGATGTTTTTTCTACTGTAAATATTAATATATTGGCCGAATATTTTTAACAAAATGGAAAAAGATACTTGTATAACCATTATCTATGATTTTGTGTTATAACCCCCAAATAACCATTATATATGATGTTGTGTTATAACCCCCAAATAACCATTATCTATGATTTGTGTTGTAACCCCCGAATATTTCATAGTTCATTTTAATTACATTGGTTTCCTTTTTTTACTGGCATCCGTGTGCAGTTTTCATTAATGGAACAGAACTGTGTAGGTTTTAAAAAATCTGCTTCATCTTGAAAGCGTAATTTCATATTTTTCTCAACTTCAAGGGGAGATGATTCTGAACTTATTCTTACGTTGCTCATTTACGATAGGGGTTGAGTACTCATTGATATGAAAACACTGTAAAAGTTGTAATGTGTTTACGAACCCCCCCCCCCCACCCTCTTACACATATATTTCATGGGCATAATAAAAACAAAAAATGGTTACAATAAAACAGCATATTTATTTAAACTAAAATGTCTACATCAAAACAAAAAGTTAACATAGAACACAAATAAAATAATTTTATTCTACTGGGGCTCGAACCTTTGGCCTCTCACATGTGAAGCGAGCGTGTAACCACTACACTACGGAACCGCTTGGAAAAAAACACCTTATTACTAAGATATTAATAAGTGACTGTAGTGTTACGGTTATCAATAAAGCAATAAACCGTGTAATCAATGTCGTCTTGTAAAATTGAAGAAAATACGCGTTAACCAAAACTCGAACAGCAAAAGTCTGCGCTATTGTTAGAAAATCCACAAAATAAATATATTTTGATTATGTTTTGTTTTTATACAAAAACCAGATGGTTACACCGGTTCGCGTATTTGCCCATTCCCTGTGATCTTTTATTATTGCCCAGTCCCTGTGATCAGTTATTAATTAAAAGAATTAGCTTTGCATTATTAGCAATAAATGTTGTAGTAAATGTAATAGGCACAAATGCGGTACTTATTTACACTAATTTGCACACAAAAATCACCACTGTGCAAGATATTCTGACAACAAAAATATATACATTAATCCGTAAAATAACTTCTCCTCCCATAAGCGAAAAAAAGACGTATTACATACGAGTCGCCGCACTTCAGTGCGACGCCAATAATAAAATGCTGCCATTCGAAGGTATCGAGTTATAAGATACTAGAATATTATATCAACATAAGAATCATCATACACTTATAGTGAAATGAAAGGGAGCTAACCCATGAATTCAAATTACAGAAACTGTAACAAGAGCTACAAAGTTACCTCTCTTCCAAATGCCATAAAGTTATATAATCTCCAATAAAGTCTGGAAATCAGTTAAACAGCTTTGTACAATCCTATAGTTATGAGACTAAGTCACATACAGCACAGACAATAGAGTTAAAGACTCTATTACATAATAAAAGTTTGATTGACCACTCTGACCTCTCCTTAAACATGCCATAAGAAATGAACCATAAAATACTGAAAGCGAAAATAAAGCACTATTCAGCATAGTAAAAAAGTCTTACAAAATCATATATCGCCTATGGTCAGACCATCTACGAACTGGTCAGTGGTGACACTCAAACACAGGGATAAAACAATAATTATCAAATTAAAAAGGTAATGTTAAATCATTTATACAATAAAATTCTTAAGTATTAAAACAGTTTTAATTCTAGGTCGCAAATGACAAACACACCATTTTATTAATACTATTTGAATGATGGTTCAGTACATATGTATAATAGATAGTATAACAAAAAAATCTAAACAGGGAATTGGTGGATAGAAACAAGACTTTAAATTTAAGAGTGACTGAGTCAACTTGAAAGGTGTGTACTCATCTCCCACCTAGAACATTAATTTACATTAAAGCACAATAAAAGAAATACTAAGGTATGAGTTGCCATTTATACAGAATATTATAGCGAAGTTGAAGAATAATTGTAACAGGTTTTTGCTGTAAGTTTAACAATATGATTGTTGGAGAGAATATATATAAGCTTATCCTCATCACCTAGATTCACAAATTCTGACATAAGACTACTACCATGTTAAATTAGATTCTTCAACAATCGAAAAATCTTTAAAACACGGGGTGGAATCATTGCGACCATAACGCTCGTGTTGTGTGCGTAAAATGTCGAATTGCAGCTTCCGTTGTGGTGGCAATTTCAAAAGATGGATGCAAACGGTGAGTACGGTTTTGTTTTTTACGTTTCCCGAAGACATACAGACCTTTATTTAAAAATCGGAGAATGCTATTCGATACCAATATAAATATTGTTTACTATTCTGGCAAAATTCTTGAGAAAAATCCGATATCCTAACCTCAAGGACTTTACAAAGGTGTGTTCTATGATGTTGACAATTAACAAGTCGCATATTTTTACGAAATCATTACATTTTTGTACAGAAAATCCAATTGTATATTCGTTTTTCTAATAACTATGCTCGGCTACAAAAAATATCGTAACCTCTTCTGAAAAGAAGGCGTTGTACCCGTTGTTTTGAAAATGTTGTGGTCGCAAGCACATGTTGTGGTCGCAATTTATTGTTGTGGTGCTGATGTGAAATAAAACAGACGGATAATTGAATCTTTATGTCTGTCTCTTTGTCTGTCTGTTTCTGTGTCTGTCTGTCTGTCTGTCAATCTGTCTTTCTCTGTGTATGTGTGGCTGTCCCTTTGTCCGTCCGTCCGTCCTTGTCCGTCCGTCCGTCTGATTGTTACTCAATCTACATTTTATCCAGACTGGCTCATGTTCGAAATCTGGTGCTGGTGACTTCAGGAATCACTCTGCATTTCATTTAATAAATATATTGTTTATGTGCTCATCTCTATGTGAAGTCGAATAACAGTATAAACATTGAAATATTTAAAACGCACTTGATTACAGAGTTATTTACCTTATTAACAAATGCGCTATTGTGTGCACTGCTGTTTTTTATGTTGGCACAATGAGATTTCCAGAAGACAAACGAGACTTTTAAAGTTAACATATCCATTTTGTTATAGCAGGTGAAGATGAATTACCTCATTGCCAGGTCTTTTTAAACGCGGCACAGTTTTAATTTGCTACTAACGTTATTATTGGAATTAAAAATACAAGTTTAATACAAAGTAAGTTCTTCACTTGATAAATGCTCATGAAGATAATATAGATTACTTAATATGTTGATTAACTTGTTTACGTGATTATGATGTTTATAACATTACATTTCCATGTGTAGAAATGTATTAAAATTCCTTTGCTTATATATACGCAGAACAGTTCTATGGCCCGAGTATCAAGTTCTCAAATGCAAATATGTTTGTCCTCCGTCCGTTCGTCTTTCTGTCCGTCCTTCCGCAAAACTTTATCATGCGGTATATCATTAAGTACAAACCGGTTACTCTTATGAAATTTGGGATGCATAAATAGAAATTAAACATTTCATAAAAACGGGACCCTGCCATAACTGTAATGCACTGACGGTACTTAAAAATCCCTGTGATGTCACATTGGTTGTAAATCAAGGGCGATATATGCTGTCTCGTCCTGATTCAATATTTTCTTGCTAAACTGTCACGTTTTATACTCATAACGATTTGGTATGTTTCAGGTCGCAACGTGGATATGCCGACATCAAACAAACGCCAAATGTGTTTCTGCTACTTCTGTGGAAGGATTTTTAGTGCAGAAGTCATAGTCTCGTTCCATATCAAACACATCCATGAACAAACAACTCGCAACTCTCTTTGTCTGCGGTAAAAACATGTAGCACAGTTTTAAACATGAAAAGACATCAACGCGTCGTCCACTTGAAAAAAAGGGCCTCATACGTGTTTTGTATGCAACAAACATTTGCTTGCAGGCGAGACATTAACTAATATATGAGCAAGTCTCATGGCAACGGATACAAATACAAGTGTGAAAATTGGTGCAAGGAGTATGCGTACAAACGAAGTACTGAACGACACGTGGCTGTGTGTGGCAGACAAAAACCAGAAGTCATATGTGAAAAGTTCAAAGAGCATGTTGGGAATGAAATGAGGCCAACGGGCTGTTTGATTTTATTTATGTAACGACTACATTGTTTGCATGTTTTAATTACGTTAATTGCTTAATATGTTTTGCTTCAGTATATATTTTATATGTAATTAAAGACAATTTGTTTGTTTTTGTTTTACTTTAAACTGCATAAACTTTATGCTATTGAGATAAAAAAAATATGCTTTAGATTAAACTGTATAACATATATGAAAGTTTGCTCAATAATTTTATTTCTTTCCCCTCTGATATTTGATTAAATTATCAGTTAATAAATTTTAACATACATATCAAAATGCAATTCAAGGTTGAAATTTGACCACACTCGTAGTAAGTTTTTTTGTTTCCACTAACATTGCCAAAACGTAGGGCAGGTAAGTCAGCGAAACTTTTTTCATTTGACGTTGTTTACCTGTGCAAGATATTTTCAACTAAGCAAGTTCTTCTACATGTGTTTCCTGCTCCAATTAGAAGTTATATTGGCACCAGATTTGCAAAATTATCTTTATAATACCCATAGCAATTAGATGTAAGATTTATCTTACTCTTATATATTTTGTTTTACTTAAAACCGATATTTGAAGTTGAAAACTTGATCAACATTCTCCTTTGTTGAAGTGAAATATGTTCATAAAGTTTTGGCTATAGATGCTGAACTGTATTTTTATAATATGTATAGTCTCTTATAACTCAATTGTGAGTGGCATTTATGTACTATGTTTTAAAGCTATTTTATATATGTTTTACTAGGTACATGATGATGAGACTTTAATAAACTATCTTATCTATCTGTGTTTGCAACATTAATTATATAACATTTAAAGATGGCACAGTCATACTTTTGATAACAATAATCAAGTTAAACAAATAATGAATTATTCGCCTTAAACTTGATTTCCAATGACCAAACAAATTACGTGTCGGAACGAAAAATTAGGAACTGTCGGGTAAATGGAAAACAAACAAATTTTGGGACCTTAATTACATATTTTAATGGTTTCAAAAGGAATGTTTCATGTTCCTGTATTTTGAAAAAAATATCGAAAAGAGCAAAAAACACATGATTTGTAGAGAACACTTCTTACAAGAGTCATGAATTTAAAACAAAGAACAAAACACATAATAAGAGTAGAAGTTTATTTAATAAAATCTAATTCTATGTATAACTATGTTATATTTTGCATAAAATAAAGATATAATTTTAACTTTTTCTCCACCAATGTTTCGGATTCAAATCCGATTAAGAAAATGTCCGTTCCACGTTTATTTTTTTCCATAAAACACTATTAGGTATAATAAAGACGCTTTAATATTGTTGGCTACAAGAGTTATCATTCTGTCTATAACACCAAGATCTAAACCATCTGATAGGTCACAGTGCACAGGATTGTTATCCAATAAAACCTCAGACGGACAGTCAAAATTAATTTTTGAATCTGCAGGAGACAGCTGCTTGTTTCGACATAGAAATTGCGACTCGTTTTTTTGGTCCGCCCATGAAACTCATAAACTTTCCTCAAATAATCGGTTGCCCAACCAAAACAAATTAAAACTTGTATCACTGTAACGCATTGCGCGCGTATCGTTATCGAAACCAATTCACAACATCTATGAACAAAATAAATGCAATATTGCCCATCGGGAAACTTTTGGGCTACCAACGTCAGAAATATTACAAAGTCCGCTTTCACATTGTGTTCTTTTCAGATGTCTAACACCTTGTCGAAAAGATGGTGTATGGGCACCATCACTGTATATATATATGTTTCTTCACTGGCATCATTTATTAATCAAATATTTGATCGTTAAAGTGAATTAAAAGCTAATTCTTTTTTAGCTTTGACAATATATGAAATGATTTTATGCCTTATGAGTTTTGAAATAATATCACTTATTTTGGGGATTGGTGACACTATTCTACTCAATTTCAATGCAGGAGAAAATAGTTTTTCCGACAGCTATTTTGACAAAGTCGTTTTCCACCACCGTTTTAACAGGCGTACTGGTATTTAACGTCCGATTTGAAGATGTTTTTCCAAGGACGTTTTTACTGTATGAAATCCGTTTGATAATGGATGGGAACAATCCTTTCTTTCGTCTTCCCTTGAATATTCACATCTGCAATACAACAAAAATAATAAAAATAATCTTTACTATGAGTGGCCGTAATGCGAGGTTTTCATGCAACATAATTGTATTGTTTCAGTTGTTTCAATAAAACAATTACCAACCTTTGATCTTATGTTACATTACTTCCCTTACGTTTGTTCTTATATATGTTACTTCACATCAGCACCACAACAATAAATTTCGACCACAACATGTGCTCGCGACCACAACATTTTAAAAACAGCAGGTACAACGCCTTCTTTTCAGAAGAGGTTACGATATTTTTTGTAGCCGAGCATAGTTATTAAAAAAACGAATATAAAATGGGATTTTCTGTACAAAAATATAGTAATATCGTACAAATATGCGACTTGTTCATTGTCAACATCACATGAACCAACCTTTGTAAAGTCCTTGATGTTAGGATATCGGATTTTTCTCAAGAATTTTGCCAGAATAGTAAACAATATTAATATTCGTATCGAATAGCATTCTCCGATTTTTAAATTAAGGTCTGTATGTCTTCGGGAAACGTAAAAAACAAAAGCGTACTCACCGTTTGAATCCATTGTTTGAAATTGCCACCACAACGGAAGCTGCATTGCGACATTTTACGCACATAACACGAGCGTTATGGTCGCAATGATTCCACCCCGTGTAAAAGTCTCGTACGTCTGCATTAATTATAACATAAAAGCAATCTTTCATCCAAAAGTGCCCCTTTAAAAACGAAAAATACCAGCTCGATGTTTTATTACTTGTTATTTCCTTAGGTATGCAAAGACAAGATCACATGGACGTTCATTCAGGCAAATATTGGCAAATTGCAACACATTTGAAAGCAACCAATGTGCATTAATTTTAGATCATGCTAATTTTGTCCTCACGTCTTTACCTCAAAACTTCTTAATCTTAATCTAAATGGCCGCTCCGTAGATTGAGTAGAGCACAGCTGAAAAAATCACAATATTCCAGCGGTCATTCACCAAACATAGAACACGTTTCAGAACATATACGGTTCTAATGCTATACATGTTGGAATTGTTTACCCTTAGCAAGTTTACACATGTAAATGACTGCACGTGTACTTTTTTTAAGAAATTAGAAGTTTGACTTAACGGAACGACACTTTTTAAGGGTGTCCGGTTAGCGCAGTGGTCGGTACATGGGCTTCTTGCCCAGGCGACCCGGGTTCAAACCCCGCTTCCACCTGTTCGTCACTATACCGGGCAGATGGGATTTCTTCCGAGTACTTTGCCTTCCCACACAGCACAAGTACACACCAAAGTTGGAAGCCTGGAAATTGCAGCAATAATTCAAACCTTTCCAGACTTTCGTAAATTTGGTTAGATAATCAGGTGGGAATGCTGGAACACACTCCGGATCATCTCATAATGCAGCCTTAGGCGCGTAATTAAGGACCTTATAAACAAAACATACCAGGCCCGTACCCAGGCCCTGGGCCCCGAGACATCCCCAAGCTGGCTGTAGATTTAAGAATTTAAATAATAGGCCTACTGTAAATTGTTCTCTCATGAAATGGCCCACAGTACACTTTCCAAATATACAAAAGAGCAGATGTGCTTAATGAACCAGATTAACAAGAGGATCAGCGCTCGCCAGTGGAGATAAGCCCTTAGGCAAGGTTTTCTTATCACATTGAACACGCATCCCCGATCAGTCAATTACCCCTGGTGATCCTATATGCTTCATGTATCGATCGATGGTTAATGTAACACATCTTCTGATTGGCAAAGAAAAAATAAGCTGCGAATGGAAGTAACTGATACAGGAGGTGGAAGGTCTGAACATTGCTGACGTTAATAATTTGTGAAAAACAAATCATCTTGGAAGCAATTAGAGAGGTTATATTGATAATTGGCATGAATTGAACCAGTGAGTTACTTTGTCTAAGTCAAAGGCCAGTAACTTCGCCAAAAAACCAAAGGACTGGAACGACACGCGTACTTCATCTGTAAGTCATGTAGGTACCCTCACACACCAAATATCATGTCATTGTTCTACTAAAGAATTATTAAAATAAGTTGGAAACATTAAACTGCTATATGCCACCCTACCGGGGGCATCAAAATAAGCCAACTATCTGCAAGAGCTGCATAAAAAAAACACTCCAGAAAACGTTTATTACGGAGAAAATGTTAAGTCCAAGGCCCATAACTACGCCAAAAATGAATGGACCGGAATGAATTTCACACTTCGCCTGTAGGTCATATAGGTAGACTCATATACCAAACAAAAGGTTTTAAGTGCTGCGTAAAAATCCCTCCGGAAAACGGTTATTATAGAGAACATTTCTAAGTCCTATCTAATTCGGAGTTGTAGACGATTGTGATGGTTTATCTGTGTTTATAATGGTGAAAGTACAAATTTGTAGTAGATGAGGAACATTTTATTAGGAATTTAAATTAACACTGTTGAGGAGGTTTGAATTCAAATCTGATTTACGTGTAAAATTCCATACATTTATATCACAAAATACGCTTTTTAAGCATAAAAGTTCACGTTGAAAAGTGCCAAATTCAATAAATTTAACACTTGATAGGCAGGACCTCTCCCACGCCCTCTCCGGTTGCTCCCACCCCCTACCGGTCCAAAATTCCTGCATATGGCCCTTTTTTGTTAAAATAAAAAGGTTTACTGAATAAATAGTGGGATAAATAGAATAATAGATTAGTGTTGATACTAGATCAGGTTAGCATGCTCGAAAAAGCTTGCGCTTATGTTTTCCAAGCCTCGCATGATAAACCTGATCTATAATCAACACTAACCTATTATTCTCTATGAAGAATATTGCAACTGTGTGGTGGTGTAGTGTTGGTCGCGGTGGTGTAGTGGATGAGGTGTCCGCCTATCGAACGGGAGTTCGCGGGTACGACCCCTACTCGGGGAGCGTTCTCATTATCTCCTCCATAGGCACCAAGTAGTGGTTCTTCCCAGGTAACGGACTCGACAGTGTCCATTTCTGCCTATAATAGGCCTTCCTGTAATAGTCAGCAATTGACTGTAGGAAGTACGAAGTAGAACTAGTTTCAATGCCAAAACAGAATATTTTAATCAAATATGGCAGTAACATGTAATTTCCTAAATATTGGCGGCCATCTTGGTGGCCATCTTGAAAATGGCGGCCATCTTGAAAATTGGCATTGTGTACACACCGGTCTTACTGACAATAACGTAGTGACGTCACCATCTATGTATAGAATGGAAAATTGGAGATGGGTCCATAGCAAAAATTGAATAAAGTACTTTTATCTAAAAATGTGCCAAGTTTGTTGCTTTTATCAAAAAGTAAACAATCATTTCACCATATGACCCCACTATAGGATCTCTGCACACATTCCATATATTCAAGAACGAAACCAACATAAATACTGGAAATATTTAATATAACTTTTAATGTAAATTGTACGAAATTGTAAAATACTGAAAAATAGTATATAATTAACAAACAATATTGCTGATGCAAGCTCAGATAAAATGTTACGTGTTTTTCGAATAGATCCTTGGAATACACCTTCCAGATAAATTGCCGGTTATTACACAAACTTTGTTTACTAGAAACGAAAGTGAAAGTGGAGTAACACGGTAAATAGAACAAAGTTTCGATTAGATAAGATGAAACGTAAGTAATTATAAGATGAGTAAAACATTCACATCGCGACCTGCTGTTACCCGCGGACGCGGCAGAGGTAACCAATTCAACGCACAGCCCGTGAATCGACCTTTGGGTCGAGCCAGACCCCCCGGGACAATGGAAGGAATGGAGAATTCACGAGTGGGTGGGGCAACTGGAAATTCCAACGATTTGCCACCTGGAGTTCAGGCAACCCCTGCTGAACGCAGATTAACATAGTAATAGTTTTTTCTTTGCAACATATTTTAAAGGGGCCTTTTCACAGATTTTGGCATGTTTTGAAGTTTGTCATTAAAGTCTTTATATTGATAAATGTAAACATTGGATCTTAAATTCCCCAGTAAAAAATCAAGAATAAAATTTAAAAAAGCAAAAAAAAGGAAACCCTCCACAGGGCTCGAACCACAGACCCCTGGAGTCCTGGAGTAAAAAGTCTCCCAATTAAACCTCTCGGCCATCGTTCCTTATACAATGTCGGATGCATTTTATACTCTATATAACCAATCCTGGTATAGTTTCACAGAATATAACGACAACAACCGAACTCTCCAAATTATTAATTCGTTTCGCGTTGCAACGCTTTATAATTTTCAGGTTTTTAAATCGTCAAAAGATGCATATAATGGCTATTTTAGAGCATGTCAAATGTTCAGTATAACTGTTTCCTCACAAATATCATAACTAAAACGAAATTTTGCGAATCTGAAACAACTTTTTTTTTTATTTTGTCAATTTACCCAAACGTGAAATGGCCCCTTTAATGACCGATATTATAGTATTATCCAATGTGCATTTAGTGCGGCAATAGCACAAGAAAATATTATCTTCGGATATTGGTACTGCATTGGGAAAGTAGGCATATGTATAATACTCAAACCCAGTTTACTCACGGGTTGTATTGACTCGCGGTATTTGATTAGTGCCCTCTGGATTTTGTTTTTAAACAAACCTTCGTGACTTGCTTGTCAGATCTCACAGGTGCCATCTCTCGCTACAGGTTCAAATCGATTTTTGATAATTAAATGTTGTAAACCTCAGATTTGAACAATAGCTACTTGAATTTGTATAGTTCAGTTAATTGTCGTATCGAAAAAATATGATAGTGCTTAAAAATAACTGTGCTATATATTTTATTTGATGTCTAAAATTCCATTAATTTATTTTTTTTCATAAATTATTGATCGCTACTTTGAAAGGTATGTCATAGCTTTGATTATTCATGTTTAATTTAATATTAGTGCTGTTTAACCTATTTACCGCAAATTTGCTGGGCGAAAAAATAAACAACAATGGCGGACAGTGGTTTTGGATTTGTTTCTACTGCAGTTAATATTGAAGGATTTTCATCATAAAAAGGCCATTGTCCAATAAAGTTAAGTAAAATATGATTGTCCTTTAAATGATTTATTTGATATATGAAGATGGTTTCTTGACGCAAGTAAATATTCCTCAAGTACCGAGAGTCAGTATAAGTGCATAAATTATGATAAAAGTTAAATGTCAACTCTATGTCATAACCTTTGTAAAAGTTGCTGAAATCGAAAGAAGACGTATAAAACATGATGTTGATATGTTTAAATTATTAAGTATTGTCTTTTTATAGAAATTAGTGTCCAAATAATAAGATGAAAGTGAAGATAATAGTGTCAATAAAAAATTAAAAGCAAGAAGAAAACCACATGAACATTACACAAATCAATATTAAAGGGACTGTCCAACAGATTTTGGCATGTATTAAAGCTTGTCATTAAAGCGGGTATATACGATCTTGTCAAATATTTAGTATTAAATATAAAATGTGTAAAAAACTTATTATAAATATATTTTAATATAAACTAAAATAAAAGTTAAGAAGAACATGTGTCGAAAAATGCTAAATAAGCCAGATATTTAATTCTGAAATCGAAAAAGGCTGTACAGCCGAATTCGCCAGCATATATATCATGCATGTACGATGTGAATCTAAATTTAGTTTAACGGTTCATTTGAAATTTCTGCAACGATATCGATTCATACGACACATGAACACTTACAAAAAAGACGAATGCGTCGGTTATTGTAGGAAAATAATTACGAATTATCTTCGTCACAATCGGCTCGGGGCGCTTATTTGTATTTGCTGTATTTTATGAAATTCGTCTTAAATGTATCATTTTTCTTGCATAGTGTGTGTTATTATAACATATTTGTATCAATATTTTACAATTCAGCACATATAAAAATCGTATATACCCGCTTTAACTGCTTTAAATGCTTTATATTGATAAATTTAAACACTTGAACTAAAAATCTCCAGTAAAAAATAAGGATACAATTTTAAAAAAGAAGAAAAAACGTTAACATCCACAGGGATCGAACCACTGACCCCTAGAGTCATGTAGTTTTGGAGAAAAATGTCTTTCGACTTTACCACTCGACCATCCACGCTCACGTGAAGTCCGGAGGTATTTTTTAGCTACATAAGCAATTCTCGTAGTTAGCCAAAATATTCATTCGCGTCGAATGACGCTTTTGACTGTAGGACAGTCCCTTTAAGTACTAGTTACCAATGTAAGCATCATTTATTGGTGTTAATTATCCTGTTTAAAGTTAGATGTATGTTCTAAGATACTGAATTTGATTTAATAAAGTGTGTATAGGAAATCAGATGCACTTTAAAATTTCAAACCAAATCAAACATTCTGAAAAGTATTCGTTTACATGTCTTTTTGTAAACTTTGTGTTGTTGTTGATGATACTGGTAAAACCAGTCCAAATAATAAGAGACTTAACTTACGGATGTTTATAGATCTCTTACATTTAGGAGTATTGATAATAACAACTGTTAATGGTTCATTAACCAAAAAGAGAAATTTTGTTTACTGCTTATATTTAAGTAAAATGCCATATGTTATCCAATGGAATTTTTCCCCAAATGGTACCTAAAAATTCCCAATTGAAGATTTCCCAAAAGTAATTTTTGTTGATCTTAACATTTAGTTTCCCATCTCCCATCCAGCTCTATAAGTTATAGATCTCAACATTTAGTTTCCCATCTCCCATCCAGCTCTATAATTGTTATAGATCTCAACATTTAGTTTCCCATCTCCCATCCAGCTCTATAATTGTTATAGATCTCAACATTTAGTTTCCCATCTCCCATCCAGCTCTATACGTTGAACCTTAGTTTAGACAATATTGGAACTGTTTTATTCCCAATATTGAAACAATTTTAATTTGAATACCCCGGTAAGATAGCAACTGTATCCAACTTTGATTCTAGGATAAAACATAACATTATTTTGTTTACTTTTTGTCACTTTTTGACTGTTGAAGGTTCCCATACAGTGTAGAGTTAATTAAACTCTCTCATACAGTTACTACTTTCAAATATAAAACAAATATGTTGCATTCATAGTTAATATCAAAATCAAGTGAACTGAGGAAAACATTTGGTGGTTGATAAAACATATTTTACAATAAAATTATTGGCAATTATTTAAAATTTAAAATCATTAAGTAAACATGGAATTTAAGTTTTCTCTTACAAATGACCACATGTTCGACTGATATTTTGTTTGATTTGGCAGCAATCAACAGTATTCAGTAAGTTATTTTATATCAAGGGAGAGTACTCCAATGGAATGTTTTTAACGATATCAAAGCTGTTTATGTCCCTTTGACTTGATCTTGTATACTGGTAGTTCATTTTTTTTTTACTTTTCCAGTCAAGGTGGTTATTCGATGATACCACCTAATGAAAAGAAGAGACAGCATATTATGCAGAGTAAGTTGTCATTATAGTTAACCTTTACCACTTAGATACGTATTTTTTTACGCATTTGTAATCCCATAGAAAGTTAAATTTACTACAATACCTTTATTATTAAATTCAAGTTTTAAAGGCCTTATTTCGAACCCTTAAATACTGATGAGCAGCAAACAGCATGAAGCCTGAACAGCCTGCGAGTTACTCACATGCTGTTATGGTTTTATGCTGGTTGCAAAAGCCATTTTTACTTTAATTCTAAAGGGGAAAAAGGGTTAACCCATTTGTTGATAATGAATACATAACTTCTAATGCATGTAATAACTTGTGCAGCTGATATTTAGTGATATTTGCTGGAGAAACTATTTTCCGAAATACATTAAGAGAACTTATGTGATTTTTTGCACTCAAAATCTTGCAGTGTTGAAATTAACTGTTAACTGCTCCTTTCCCAATTTTTTATTGTTTTGAAATTTAAAATCAGAACATTTGAATACTGAAAAATGTTTATTCGGAAAATTTGGTAAAAACAAAAGGGCGTCTTAATATTTTAATAGGAGATGTATGTTACCTAAATAAACACAAACATTGAAAACAGTAAAACTGTATGCAAATGTCACTCAGTTACATGACTTATTACATTCAGTAGACAAGAAGTCTTAAAGACAATATATAAGCCATGCTTTGGGAAAACTGTGTTTAATGCATGCACATTAAGTGTCATCCCAGATAGGCTTGTGCAGTCTGCACAGTCTCATCAGGGGCGACACTTTCTGCCTAGACTGGCTTTTTGTTTGTTAGAGACTTCCTTAAACAAAAAAGACATCAAAGTGAATAGTCTTGTCCCTGCTGATTAGCCTGTGTAGATTACACAGGCTCATCTTGGAAAACACTTGACACATATGCATTAAGCCCCATTTTCCCACAACACAGCTAATACGGGCAAAAGCCAGCGTAGCGGGCTTCGACTGTTCATACATATGGAAATTTAGACAAAACAACAACAACAACAAATTACACATATGATGCGACTGGACTGTTTTTGCCACGCGTCACCTATTTTCGCTCGATTGGTCATTGTCGGCTCGGGTACTACTTACACGTACCCCGGGTACTCTTAAATATACTTACATGTACCCCGGGTACGGTAAATATACTTAAACGTACCCGGTCGATATTAGACTGTACCCGAGTTGTATTCTCGCCCAAACTCTACGCGCTACCGATTACCTTAAACGATATTGTTTATCTTAAACAAAATCCATCAACATGCTGTTTGGGTATGAGTTTCGATAATATAGAGGCCCTTTAACAGAAAATTGACATAAATGTGAAAATAATTAATTAAAAAAATAGCCAACAATGACCGATTTAGCGTTAAAATTCCCGGGTACATTTTAGTATATTTACCGTAACCGGGGTACATGTAAGTATACTTAAGAGTACCCGGGGTACATGTAAGTAGTACCCGAGCCGACAATGACCAATCGAGCCCTATTTTCGCGATGCTATATATCTCCCCTGAATACTTATTCACGGGACACTTATCTTGCCTCCATTTTAAACTGGTTAACTAAAAGTGGTGACATTAATTTTTACACACAATCAAAAGAAAGATAACCTCTCTAAATTGTACTGCGTACATACAGTTTCAACAAATCGAATAAGATAAACATTTTGTCTGGAATTATTTGTTTCAATCAATATCACTGTCTCATTGTTATTTTTAACCTTTCAAATTAATTTACAATTGTTTAAAAATATTTATCTGTTTAAAACATGAACGACCGCGTTTCTTTCATCGTCTAATATACATGACTCAGTGACGTCACTTTTGTCAAACAATGACGTATCAGTTCGATATCTCAAAAGGGAGTGAAAAGTGGAACTGACTTTCTGATTTTTGTTAACATTTTAAATGAAAAACAGATATGGAATAAAAATCCATTGGTAAGTAAATATATATCTGATTTATTGCATTTGGTTACAAATATTAAGCTAAATCTATATTGCGAAAGAATGCCTTTTATATTACAGAAACAGGTGGACAGAAACCGTTTTCGTCACAAAGCAATTTTTTGCCGATTTTAAGTTAACTGTTATTCATTTAATATAAATAAGCAAAAAGTTTATCCTTTTATGAATAGTGTTGGTGTATTTTTTCAAGTTTATTCTACATGATTATTATGCCCCCCTTCGAAGAAGAGGGGGTATATTGCTTTGCTCATGTCGGTCGGTCGGTCGTTTGGTATGTCGGTCCGTCCACCAGGTGGTTGTCGGATGATAACTCAAGAACGCATACGCCTAGGATCATGAAACTCCATAGGTAGATTGATCAGGACTCGCAGATGACCCCTATTGATTTTGAGGTCACTAGGTCAAAGGTCAAGGTCACGGTGACCTGAAATAGTAAATTGGTTTCCGGATGATAACTCAAGAACGCATACGCCTAGGATCATGAAACTTCATGGGTAGATTGATCATGACTTGCAGATGACCCCTATTGATTTTGAGGTCACTAGGTCAAAGGTCAAGGTCACGGTGACCCGAAATAGTAAAATGGTTTCCGGATGATAACTCAAGAATGCATACGCCTAGGATCATGAAACTTCATGGGTAGATTGATCATGACTTGCAGATGTCCCCTATTGATTTTGAGGTCACTAGGTCAAAGGTCAAGGTCACGGTGACCCGAAATAGTAAAATGGTTTCCGGATGATAACTCAAGAATGCATACGCCTAGGATCATGAAACTTCATGGGTAGATTGATCATGACTCGCAGATGACCCCTTTTGATTTTGAGGTCACTAGGTCAAAGGTCAAGGTCACGGTGACCTGAAATAGTAAAATGGTTTCCGGATGATAACTCAAGAATGCATACGCCTAGGATCATGAAACTTCATGGGTAGATTGATCAAGACTCGCAGATGACCCCTATTGATTTTGAGGTCACTAGGTCAAAGGTCAAGGTCACGGTGACCCGAAATAGTAAAATGGTTTTCGGATGATAACTCAAGAACGCATATGCCTAGGATCATGAAACTTCATAGGTAGATTGATCATGACTCGCAGATGACCCCTATTGATTTTGAGGTCACAAGGTCAAAGGTCAAGGTCACGGTGACCCGAAATAGTAAAATGATTTTCGGATGATAACTCAAGAACGCTTTTGCCTAGGATCATGACACTTCATAGGTACATTGATCGTGACTCGCAGATGACCCCTATTGATTTTCAGGTCACTAGTTTATTCTGTTTTCACACTGTCCAGTAAAGAGACTTACAAATTGAATTTTTGACACATGTTCATTCATAATGATGTATAAGCCTTTGTTTCTGTGCCAGTAAATACTATGTTTATGGAAATGACGTGAGAATTCAACATTTAAAAAACCAATGTAATATGATATGTAATATTATATGGCAACAGGACAGTTGTGATTTGCTGGGTCAATTCTATTTAGCTTGACCATCCAAGCGGTTGATAGCTTTGACAAACTGGTGGTCTGAAACATTGAGAAAATGTCACGATTCACTGACAATAAATCAAACATGTAATTCTTGCTACGCAACTTGCATTTAATTTTGTCAATTCAAATTATACATAAAAATATAATTAATTTTTAATCTGCTTGTTAATTGAAAAACAGCAACACAGTTTGTATGTATAAAACAATGTTAATACATAAATAGGATCAAGCATATTAAAATATCAACTTAGATTTAGTTTCCTTTACTGTACAGGATTTGTAAAGTTAGGTTAATATTTGTGTATTGAACAAAAATAACAACAGTGTAAAGAAAAGTTAATTTGGGGATGTTCTATCCAAACCCTGAGAGTTCAGATTTCCTCAAATGCCAAGCAAAGATTGTAAATTTCAACCCACTCCTCTGGTTAGGTTTTCAGAGGCACATATAATTAACTTTTGAGCTTAGTGTCTCATTTGTACATGCATTACTGTATTAACTCCAAATCAACTAGTACAAGTGGTAGACCAGTATTACATGGACTGGTGTTCACTGTTTACACAGTTTCACAACCCCATCTGATACTGGTCAGTATCTTGGCAAGTGGCCAAAGTTGGGAGTGGAATTAATGGTCTATTACATAACTGACTTCTGTGTGTGGTAAACACATGTTACTGGTCATGTGGTCAAGTTGCACTTGTATACATTTGCCCAATACACAACACTAGCCTTGGCTATTTTTAATCAGATTGCATTGCTATCTATGGTGGTCATTGACTAGGGGAGTTAACTGCTATAAATAACATGTTTCATTACCATTAATAAATAAAACATTACAAATTGTGTGCACGTTTCACATATTGTCAAATAAGTCAAAATGTGTGAAAGGAATCCAAAAAATCAAAGACTCAATCATATAATGGATATATTTGATTAGTATAGGTCCTGATTGGTTTTTGCACTATTAATTGGATACATTTCACAGGTCATTGACATACAGTGACAAAAACATATTCACACAATGGCTGTCACTACAACGGAGAGCCCATATGGGGGGCATGCATGTTTTACAAACAGCCCTTGTTCCAATATCCTCTATTGTTGGTATGTTAAGAACTTCTTAAGTAAAGGTTATGATTGAAAACCATAGTTCAACTCGTACTTGATCATGTTTGTACCAAACTGTTCAAAACTGCCATTTAGTACTAACAATAAAACTGTGCTGACATAAACATCACATATTGGCTTATTATGTATTTTTCTTTTGTTTAATATTTAAGAAGCTGTTCTGTCATCCGCTGTGCTGCACATATTTCCTGAAATATTCTGACTGGATGCTATTAAAAAATACTAAACGCCTCGATTCTGGATCTATCAAACTGGGAGGGCATGAAATATAAACATCTGTGAACTCAACTGTAGTGTTCAATTTTTGTGGTGAATTATTGTGATGGAACATTAGTGAACTGTAAAGAAAATGCAGTTATAATGAAGGGTATATAATATGTCTGTTATCAAAAAGCAGCTTCGTTATAAAACATATCAGATATGCAAACACTGTGAAAGCGAAAGGAAATTAACAACTAGCGGATAGCAAACATGCTGCATTTATGTAAATTCTGATAGTACCAATGCATTTATAGAATGTTTCAGTAAGTCTAGTAGTTAATAAAAAGCATGCCACAAGAAAGAAAGCACACTGAGTTTTGGGACCTTTGTGTTGTGAAGACTCCAGTAGACATTGAACTTTTGCACATTATTAAGAAGCTTGATTTTAATATACAACTTCTTGTTTATTGTGTATTGAATGTTCCTTTTTTGTCCAATGATCCATTTGCTTAATGCAGTGGCATAAATATAGGATCTTGCATGAGTGGTCGTTTTGTATTGACTTTATTCAACAAGTCATCTAGATAAAGATAAAAACGAGGCTTGCCGAGTTTTATCTTTATTGAGATGACAAGTTTAATAAATTCAATACAAAATGACCACAAATCTAAGATTCTATTTATAATGGACAAACAAATTTTCTTTTTATTTTATTCTCTTTCAACCGTTTATTCATATCATAAGAGTTTAACTGAAGAAATTTGCTGGAATAATGACGTTATTTCGTCAAAAATGACGTCATTTTACATTTATATAACAAGTGTAATAACACCCGTGTAATAAACAATATTGAGCATTACGTTATTTCACCCCTGGAGCGTATTATCCCCCTCCAGAGGCGGAGGGATATTGTTTTGGCGTTGTCCGTCCGTCCATCCATCCATCCGTCCGTCCGTCCGGCACTTAGGCCTTAAGCAAAATATCACTTCCTAAATATAGATGCAAACACTTCGGGAATATTGTTTTGTTTTGTATAGTTTATTGACTTTAATTTATACAAATAGTTTTCCATTCACTTAATATGCAGGCTTTTCAATTAGACCTGAAATGAAAAAAATGAGGTTCAACATCCTATTACTATTTAATACTTCTTTCCGCGTAGCTGTTTAATCCAGCTTTTCACCTTAAATGACCTATATTGATAGCTGTGAAGTGCTGAGAAAATTTCCAGTAGACGCGAATAAATACATCCGAATATTTTTTGGCTGATTTGAGAGAAATCCCCCGAACATCGGCCACATTATTACGTCTTTTAGACGAGTCCATCACATAGTATTTAACACTGTTCAGTGTATAGATATCCAAACTATTCTCAGACACTTCGAAAAGACTCATAGACACAGAATTAGGCTCAGTTACTATTACACATTAAATTTCACCTTGCAGAATTTCAGGGACTCAGTAATCTGTCAGTTAATCGTAAGGGGAATATATTATGGACTTCCGTTAAGGGCCTTATGATGATAACACAGTATTGCTTTAAAGATATACAATAACATGAATGATTGAGAAAGAAATTAATGAAACTCTATTGGTGAATGCCACTTATTTGCATTGTGAGAAAAAAAAAACTACCAAAATACTAAAGGTGTCGTGATAAGGGGAAAGTGGTTTAATTATCCAAACACACATGTATGACGTTCATTTGTAATTACACGGGTGCGTTACAAATATGTTTTATGTGATAAACATCGCGAGATGTACAATGTTTAATGGTAGAAACTTTATAAACTGTTCATGCAATAAACTTTAAAAGTTGATAAAATTATTGATTTACGATGGATAAGGGATAAACAAGTGATGCACGTTTAGCAATATTAAGTTTTTTAATTAACTTATATGCAATTACCGGCATATATAGAATTGTTTATTTTCAACTATCATATTTGAAATTAATGCTGTATATCGTGTTTAATATATTTATTGTTTAAGCTGAAACTGAGTATAAACGTTCTCATTACTTTTTACAAGATATAAAACGTTGATCAATGAAAACTATAATACAACTTACAAGTTCAGAAGAAGTAGCACCAGAAAATAAAGGAAAGAAAAGGACTGGTGTATTTACAAGTAAATATTTTTCTGATGAACAGCCAAAAACTCCTTCATGTACAAAAGATATGTACTCCGTTTAGAAATCCAAATCAGTCTGTGCAGATTCATTTATTCCACACAAAAACACAATTACGAGTCTAAGTGTCTGTATCGCTGTTCTTTTGCTCATTATAAATTTTACTGAAGCAAACAATTATTAATTTAATGTACCATATAAACATTGTTGATTAATTTTTTAATAATCCACAGTAATATTCATGTGTTGGATTTACAATGATATAATGTTGACATTGTAATCATAAATACTAGCTTTAAGTAAAATTAAGTCTTTATTTTATTTCCCTCTTCTACTTAATCTTCCATCTTATAAACATACTGACATCCCTGCATATTTTGACTATTTGGAAATTATTTCCTCTTTTTGTGGACCACAACTAAGCAGGAGTATGTTTGTCAAAAATATTGTTCACATGATTCAGTTATTTAATTCTCGCATAACTAGACAAAAGCATTGGTGTCGCACCTCTGTAAATAGAAAATGTGAAGTTAGATAAAAGATATGATGTGAAGGCAGTGATTTAATGATAACCAATATTGCATTATACAAGTTCCCCTAAACAATTTTTTAATTATATACTCTTCAAATAACATCACTTTCTTCTATTAAATAGATTTTTAAATTTAAAATGTCTAATATTGTTGAATTAAATTGAGAACAACAATCAAACTGAGTATTAAAGAGTTTGAAAACAAGATTAATGGTTGTTTCATCTAAAGCCTAACTCTTATTTTTGTTTGTTAATGTGTCTAAAAACAAATTACATTTTATTAGTTTGTTCAGTTTACATATTTTTATGTCAAACATTTAAAGGTTTTGTTCCACAATAATGATTATGTGCAGACATTTACAACTTATGTTATCTAAAACAGACATCTTATTAGCTTTTGCCCGTAAATTAGGTAGCACCTATAATCATATTATTCAGTTTGCATGTTTGATGGTGTGTTAAATGTATTTTGTTAAGAAATCTAGTTTGTTTTGAGGAATAAATACTTACTAATAGCCTGAAAATAAAAAAGGAGAATTTTTGTTCATGTTTAAATATTTTTAATAATCTAATTCTTAGTGGCATAATCAGTGTTCAAACTTGTAATATGTCACTGATAATTGAACTAAGTTTACACACTGTGTCCTCATTTTTTGTAGCTATATGTAGCTCAAATGGGTCTGAACAGAGTGATTTGAACCACAGTCTGTTACAGAATTTGTAAACTTTAAAAGTATAACATTTATAGAAAACTTTTTTACTAAAACAGACTGCGGTTGAAAGTATAACATTTATAGAAAACTTTTTTACTGAAACAGACTGCGGTTGAAACAGACCTGGACTATAACAGTAGGAAACCTATGCGTCCTTAGCCCTTAACATTTGTACTGGGCCCTAGATTTTAAGAGTACTGTATAACTTCTGTGCCTACTACAACTTGCAGGAATAAAATATGTGCAAAACATTGCTTAAAATGTAAGTTGAAAAAATATCTGTATAAAATCTTAGGCTAAATGACACCCCTATTAATTTCTTGGACAAA
This sequence comes from Dreissena polymorpha, assembly GCF_020536995.1. NCBI lineage: Eukaryota > Metazoa > Mollusca > Bivalvia > Myida > Dreissenidae > Dreissena > Dreissena polymorpha. The sequence continues at coordinate 60,215,274 of NC_068362.1, forward strand.
CTGCCTTAGACAAATAAACGAATGCAACATCTATTAGCATGATCATGTAAGCATAATTTGATAGTTCTACTTTTATTATTAATGTTTTGATTTCATGTGTTGTTTAATACATTATGATGTACTTTGGCTACACTACCCTGTTTTGGGGGAAAATATCTAGACTGAACATTTTTCAATACAAAAATTGCATGTTTCTTAAATTCCAGTGCATCTTATCTTGGGACAAAATCTCAAGTTGTAAAGGTGGAATTTCACTTTATGCATAAAGGTGCAAGTGATAACCATTTGCGGTAATTTGTTCCACAGTTTTCATTTAACAAATATATTTTTACACTGAAATTGGTTACAAATTTCTGGATTTAGTGTACAATTTTGTATGTACATAATAACTACATTACATGTAAACATATTTATAGTGATTTCAAAAGGACCATTTCCTTAAGAATACTAAGTTTTGTATATGCTTATTATTATAAGTACATGTAATTTGTCTACTTATTGTTTCTCCTTATAAAATATATATTAAACAATAAGCATAAAGGGTAATGTTGCTAAAACTACACAGATTTCAGAATAATTGGGATTTGTTGCAATCATTTCAAATTTAAATAAAATTAAGTGTGTTAGGGTGGTGCAGTGGTCGAGTGGTAACACACTGGTCTACCATTCCAGAGGTCCCTGGTTCAATTCCTGGCCGGGGCACTGGAAATTTCAGTAATGCTGCAAGTGTTTCCCACCCAACTACAACTAGAGATGTACTGGTATGAAACCCAGGTAATTCTCGCGTGTATCAGTGCTATACACTGAGCACGTAAATGAACCAAGGGATCTATTTGCAAAGAGCTAGGGTATTGCACCCGGATTCCTTGTATCTCAATACTGTCTCTTCAGCAAAAAACAAAGGACCCCATTGGAAATAAGTGCTTGCACTTTCATGGGTTATCCTTGACTGCAAGGTCAAAAGAAATACTACTACTACTACTTATGCTCATACATGTAAGTACAAAGTTATTTTTAATTTGAAATGGATTTCTTAAATATATAAATTATGTCATCTACGGCATAACAAGTCTAAACAAGACTTAGACTCATATGTTTAACATCAATTTAAAGTAAATGAAATTGTAAACATGTGACAGGCATGAAATTTTTATTTTGGTATAATGTAACTTTAAAATTCGCAGAATACATGTATTCCTCTTCATACTGGTGCATCAAATTAAAATACTTAACATGAACAGGCAGTAATGTGGCGCATAAAACTACATCTTAATTTTTAAGACAACCAAACTTGCAGATTATAATATCAATGTTTGAATAATTCATTATTTGCAAAAATACACTCATCTAGAAAATATCTGCGCTCTCTGCTTAAGTAATTTCTTTTTACTACGCTGGGGAAGATTTGCATTTTTGTGAAAGATGTCTGTTTTAAGACGCTACAGGATTACTTATTTCCATATTCTACAGCGCAATAATTTCTTTCAGGGCATTTAAGAAATTCAGCTCTTTTGAGGAACATTTGTTTTGGACACAAAATTCTTTTTCATGTCCATTTTCGGTGCATTTAATATGAAAATAGTTTAATAAGTGTTTTCAAATAAAATATTTTGTATTACCATACACTGTAAGGGCATTTTAGTAAATTTCTTGTGAACTCTGTGTCATTTTAGGAAAATTATTGCATTTGATACAATATATGGGCAATTCTCTGTGAAAATGGGTTTTAATGCCTGTGCGTAAAGTGTCGTCCCAGATTAGCATGTACAGTGCTACAGTGTTTAGGAGGACAACCCTATGAATATAATAGTTATCAGTGTTAAAAAATGTATGCCTTGCTTTTAATGCATATTAAACATATTTTGCCAGAGCACGGCTAATATGTTCTTCTGGCAAACACAATTTACATTCATTAATGAAGTGGTTAATACACTTAAACATGTATTAGCCCTAAAGCCATAAAGCTTATATATGTAATATTAATACATGTGTAGGATAGCTATTAGTTTAATTTATTTCATAGACAAATAAAATAAAATACCCATATAGCGTACCTTTTCATTTATATGGAGTGTAAAGACTATTTGTTATATATATATATATATATATATATATATATATATATATATATATATTTCTCATATTAATAAATTTGAAATAAGATTGAAAACAAAAGATAGTCAATTCCCATATTATATTTGTTTTAAAGATAACTTCATGTATAAGATGAACATTTTAAGTAGAAATTGAAACATCCTTATAAGTTTAAACAGAAAATGTTTCAAATGTTTTTTCTTGGATGTAATCAAATGTGTACAGCTGAAGGGATACAAGCTTTGAAAACTTTCTGTGTGTAAACTGTGTTGCCAGGAAAAAAAACTTAAATCACAAGCAACTTGAAATACCAGCCTTGACATGAAGAAGAAACTGTACATTTCAAATTCATTGAATATGTATTTTTCAAACTTTATACTTGCAATGTTGTATTCTAACTTGACAAGTATTATCAAGAAAACACCACAATAAATGTTTTATGGAATTAAAAAGTCCAACTTTGTGTCAGCTTTACTTCTAGGTTGAAGTTTTTTAGTAATCTATTTCAGCTTGGATAGTTCAAGGGATTTCATTTTAACTTAACATGTTTTCCCAATATCAAAATTAATTCATGGGGTCATTTATGGTTAATCAGCTTCTTTGACCATACAACAGTTTGGTATAGAAATAATGTCAAGGAACTCGGACAAAAGCAATAAAAGTCAAGTTTGCTGTTGTCCAACAGCTCTCATGAACGCAAAGTGGTTGAGGTGACATTTTGTGGTAAGTCTATATCTGATGTGTGTCTTGTGTCATCAGCTATTAGCTTTTAAAATTCTTTTAACCACATTTTCACTCAACTGGATCCAACTTGGTAGTCTTTATATGTTAATAATATATACTGGTCCAGTTAATGCATATGCGTTCAATGTAACACTTTCTGTTTTTATGATATTTCTTGTTTACAGAAAGTCTCTTCTTAGCAAAAAATCAAGTTTATGCGGAAAGTGTCGGACTGCACAGGCTAATCTGGGACGACACTTTACGCACATGCATTAAACCCCCTTTTCACAGAGTGGGGCTCATGTGGGACATTTTCAAATCTTGTGTTGGACATTTCAGTTGCTCAAAAGGAGGAGAAAGCTCTCCAGGAACACAGACAAAGGAACACGCAGACTTCATTTAACTATGTGGGAACTGTTGGTAAGTAATTGCTATGTAGTCATTTTCAAATTTTGTATATTAGCATCCCAATACAGAGCATTCCTACCTTTCGTGTACCAAAATGTGTCCCTTCTTTCACATTGTTTAGTCTTACATTAACTGCAGCCTTTAAGAAAAAGAAATATAAACTGCAATTTGATAAACTTTTTAATGAAATTTGAAGTTGACATAAAGATTCATATTCAATTCCACTAATGGTATGGTATTTACATCAAAAAGCAAATGTGTGGGGCTAATCAGTTGTTATATACTTCAAACAAAATTGCTTTGAACTCATTGATCTACCGTGTGTAATCATAAAAACTCACCTGATATTTGACATGACCTTTTACAAAAGGTTGTGCAATAAGAAGAAGAACCATTGGGACTTAATGTTTTTGTGCTGAAATAACTTTAATTCTCATGTTTCTCATAAAAGATCTGAGATAAACATGAGGTTTTCGTGAACATGTTAGATTACTGAACTTTTAACAGTAATAGTGTGCAATTATTAGTTACAATAGAAGGTGTCGCAAAAACCTCATCCAAAGAATCTTACTGAAATATTTTAACATTATCGTATTGAGTACATATGTAGTAGCTAGTGGAAAATGGGTCCTTTAGTCATAATTTTGTGACTTAATACTTTCCTATAAAAATGTGTAGTATTTTTAAGATGACTCTTTGACAGTTAAATGATAATTAATTACAAAATGTAATATTCATAAAGGGAACAGATTGGTTTAAAATGGAGTAGATAAATTTATTATATTAATTATTTCATTATACATATGCCCTATTCCAGTATTAAACAATTATAATTCGCTGTAAAGATGTTGTTGATAAAAGCCAACTCCAACATATTTTTTGTGACTGCATGGTGCCCATGTTGTTCATTGCATTTGCATCATGAAATAAACACACAACACTTTATTATGCTCCACTGGATAAAATTTAAAATAAATATAACAATATGATATATATTGCTTAACTGTGGATTTTGGTAATTAATACAGGTTTGTCATTGGAGGGCTGACATGAACCTTGTTGTGGGTTAAAGGGGCTTTATGCATGTGCGTGGAATATAGTACCATATTAGCCTGTGCAGTCTGCACAGGCTTATCAGGGACGTCTATTTTACTTTCATCATTGTATGTTATTTGAAGGAGGTCTCTTCACAGCACAAAAAAAGTCAATGATGAAAGCTTTGTCCTAGATTAGCCTGTGTGGACTGCGCAGGCTAATTGCGGACGACTCTTAACGCACATGCATCATGTTCAGTTTCCACAGAGTCAGGCTTATATGTTTTGGTTGTTCTGCAGGTGGAGGCCAAGTGAGTCAGCAAGAGTCTCGAAGTCATCTTGTGCAGAGCTCACCAAATAAAGTACAGCGCCAGGTATAGTACCATATTTTGTTGGTTTATTTTCTCCGGTCATCACCTGCAGAGCTCGCAAAAAAGTACAGTGCTAGGTATTGTAGCGTATTTTGTTGGTTTATTTTCTCTGGTCATCTCTTGCCATATTTTGTGGGTTCATTTTTATGCCCCCCTTCGAAGAAGAGGGGGTATATTGCTTTGCACATGTTGGTGGGTCGGTCGGCCTGTCGGTCCGTCCACCAGGTGGTTTCCGGATGATAACTCAAGAACGCTTAGGCCTAGGATCATGAAACTTCATAGATACATTGATCATGACTCGCAGATGACCCCTATTGATTTTGAAGTCACTAGGTCAAAGGTCAAGGTCACTGTGACCCGAAATAGTAAAATGGTTTCCGGATGATAATTCAAGAACGTTTATGCCTAGGATCATGAAACTTGATAGGTAGATTGATCATGACTCGCAGATGACCCCTATTGATTTTCAGGTTACTAGGTCAAAGGTCAAGATCACGGTGACCCGAAATAGTAAAATGGTTTCCGGATGATAACTCAAGAACGCTTATGCCTAGGATCATGAAACTTGATAGGTAGATTGATCATGACTCGCAGATGACCCCTATTGATTTTCAGGTCACTAGGTCAAAGGTCAAGGTCACGGTGACCCGAAATAGTAAAATGGTGTACGGATGATAACTCAAGAACGCTTATGCCTAGGATCATGAAACTTGATAGGTAGATTGACCATGACTGGCAGATGACCCCTATTGATTTTGAGGTCACTAGGTCAAAGGTCAAGGTCACGGTGACCCTAAATATTAAAATGGTTTCCGGATGATAACTCAAGAATGCTTATGCCTAGGATCATGAAACTTGATAGGTAGATTGATCATGACTTGCAGATGACACCTATTGATTTTCAGGTCACTAGGTCGAAGGTCAAGGTCACGGTGACCCGAAATAGTAAAATGGTTTCCGGATGATAAATCAAGAACGCTTATGCCTAGGATCATGAAACTTCATAGGTACATTGATCATGACTGGCAGATGACCCCTATTGATTTTCAGGTCACTAGGTCAAAGGTCAAGGTCACAGTGACAAAAATCATATTTATAAAATTGCTGTCACTACAACTGAGAGCCCATATGGGGGGCATGCATGTTTTACAAACAGCCCTTGTTTACATTTAAGTATGTGGGAAAAAAATAATTTATGTAAAACGTTGTTCAGATAAGCCTGTGCAGTCCACACAGGCTGAAAGGGGACGTCAATGTTTTGCCTGAACTAGATTTTTGGTTAGACAATGCTTCCTTTAAAGGACAAGTACTCTAAAATCGGAAAGTGTCTTCCCTGATTCCCATTTTTGGAATGAACAGGCATATTTGGGACAAAACTGTATGCACATGCAATAAGACCCGTTTTCCCAGAGCCTGGTTTGATTCATCATTTCATTGATAAAGGCTCACAAATAAGTTTTCAAAATTCCTATTCCATTAATGTTAACTCAAATAAGTAATTTGCCAATCTCTTAAAAGTTGTGTTCTATATGCTGTAATTAGTAATGTTATTAGTTAGGTAAGCAGTATTTGGTTAAGTGGTGCCTTGTCTTTTAGTTTAAGCTTCATCTTATATAATTATGTTCTTGTTTTCTTTCAAAATAAATTTGAGGCCTTATATTTATGTAATTATTTAAAGAGAGTGCCTTACAAAATGTATCATATATTGCTGTATATTGCTTGTAGCTACAACAGCAGCAACGAAAAACCATTGTAAAGCAAAAAGAAGAAGAAGACATTGTAAAACATAAAGCCAAACAGAGAGCTGTGGTATGTTCGCTTATCAGGGATGTATTTTGCAGTTGTTTGAAAATGTGTCTTTTCTAAAATTGTTCATGTCTTAATAATTTATTGCTATATATCAGTTAATGAAGCCTTTCTTTTCCTTCAAATTCTTGGCAACTCAAATCAGATTGACTTAAATTTAGTAAGTTTTGTTTTTTTAAACAAAAGTGAACCAGTGTCGTGCAAAAACTATGCAGTAAAATTATGATTTATGTAAGGTTATTCAGTATTTTAAAAGATACTGAATACTAACCATTTGTTAATTTTATGTATAAAAAATAATGCATTAGTACATTAACACACATATACATATGTGTATGTATTGCATGCTTTGCTTCTTTTATTACTTAGTTTTCCCTCAGGCTGTTTGTTTCTTAATCTATCTCTTAACAACTGAATCCATCAGTAAATTAGTAAGTGAACATATTTTGATTAAAATTGCTTTAAACATTAACTTCAAGTCATGGAAATGTAACCCCTTTGCGCTGAAGGTAAAGATAGTTACAGTCACTGTAAAACCTTAATATCTTTTACATACTATAATATGATCATGAAAATATGTACACATTTGAGCTGCAAGATCTGCTCATTGATGCCCATCAATCCATCTCATTGTGGCCCATTCTTATGTCCATATGCAAATACTGAAATCACGCGAAGACACCTAACTATTTGCCACGCCATGCAAAAAATGGGGTTTATTCCATATGCAGCCAGCATAGCTTCAGACTAGCCTGCACAGTCTGATTTTGATCTATGCTGTCCATTGTAAAGTCACGCTCTGTTTGGAAATCCCATAAGGGAACAAGGTATCGGATACGCAGGCTTGGCAGGAGCTACGCTGGCTGCATATGGTGTAAGACCCATTTTTGCACTTTGCAGGAGATGAAAGGAATGTGCAGGGCTTTATTTTTCTTGAGATCAAAGATTAGGTGACTGTAACCAGTACTTAAACTGGAATAACACTAATTACTGCAATTACTCTGACATTAGAACATTAGCTATACAAATTACAAACTTAGTTTAAACATGAAGGACAATTTTATTATGTTTTACCAAACCTATCATGACTGTCATTTTATTTCCTCTATGACTTATTAATACCAGTCACACTTATAAACAGAGATCTTTTAAAACATGACTTTTCCAGGCGGAGACAAATGAGAGGCGTAAACAAGAGGAAGCAGCATCTCAACAACAACGATGGGATGAACAGAAAAGAAGGTATGTCTTGTAAGGGATGCTGGGCATCCAGTTCAGTTTATTTGTAAAATAATTTGATGTTCAATAAATTGATAGTCTGCAATACATCCAATGTTTTGAAGGAATTTTCCTTTCCAAGGATTATTAATTCCGTTAATGTTAATTCACATCGACTTTTCTTGTTAAAAGTTTTTGTTACATTCTCAATTTTAATAAAATGTCCTTTATACTTTAAAGCTTCTAGGCTAAGTCTGATATTTGGCGTCTGTATAATATTAATAGTATAAAATGCAACACTATCATATGTGCTAACTTCTCCATGGCACCGTCCCAAGTTTTATTCATTAGTGTTTGCGTATGTTGTGTGCTGTTGTTGAATTTTTGGGCAGTGGGTCCATTCCACCAATAATGGACCTTGTGGTTTATATAGAATAATCTCTTGCTGATGCAACTGGTCTTTTACTTTGTTTATATTTATATCTAGACATGTTTTCTTTCTGTTGAAGGACTAATGATGCATTCTTGCGTCGACTGGAAAATAAAGGAAACAAGCAAGGTGCAGGTAGGTATACCATGACGAAAATGTCAGCACCTTTATTATCATAGCCCTAAGAGTTCGATAATGTATTAAATGTTTGCGTTTATAATAACTAGAAACAGTGGCTATATTTTCCATTATCATTGGTTACGTTTTGTCAAATATTTTAAAATACATTTTTGGAACACAAGCTACAAATAGTATCAAGAAAGTTAACAAATACTTATATAATAAAAATTGTTTATTACAAGAATGAAATAATTAATTTGAAAAATTATATAAAATTACTAAATTTGCCTAAGTTCAATAACACTTGTGGATAGCGTTAGTATTTTTAAAGCTCAAAACTTGTAGTCATCTTTAGTTCCATTAAAATATTAAATGATTATTAGTGAACAGTCAAGGGCCGCCACAAACAGTTCAGACATGGGAGACACAGGAGAATGAGGAAAGGGAGGAGAATGATGATGAATTTGTTCAAAGAAAGGGGGCAGTGAGTACGTCTGATGCTGAGGAAAACAGTGTGGATTATGCCGGGCTGTCAGTGGAGCAGAGGAAAAGACTAACCACCCTTCATGTCATGTTCCCCCAGTATCCTGTGGATTTCATTCGTGGTATTTTAGAGCAGACGAACTTTTCACTTGATGCAGCTGCGACAGTGCTTGGTGAATGACTGTGATTAACTGTGATTAACTGTGATCTGAAACAAAAGCATGCTGACTACTCTGTATGTTTATGAATGTGTTCCTAAGAGGACATTGTATGAAAACATGTTTTGATAAGTAAAATCTCGTACAAAGGTGTCAGTAAATTCTGTAGAAAACGTGTGTCATCTGCATAAAAATCAAATCATTGGCTTCTTCTGTAACTTGTATTTATGTTTATATGTATTGTATTGTTGTTATGTGTTATGCTTGTTATACGCCTATATTAAAAACAATGTGTATTTTGGGAACACCTGCGGCGGGCTGCTTACTGTCGGACTGGCTGTGTCTTGTAACTTAAAAATAGAACTAGCTTGGGATTGCACTTTGGTCCTGTCTTGCCAAGGTCAATGTCACTAATTCTCAAAATAGAAAAAAGTTCCAATAATTAATCTTAGTTCGGAAGAAGGTATAAAAAATTGTAATTTTAAGTATCTTATTTTAGTCCACACATGAAATTGTATTTTTGGGCAAGTCGAGGTAAGGCCAAATTCACTTTTACTAAAAACGAACAAATTGTTTCCACTCGATGACTTAAGTTTGGATGGAGGTGTTGCACGGAATTTGTTTGAGTATAATGCTTACATAAATAACTAGCTTGAGATGGCGTATGTGTCAGCCAGATAAAAATGGAGGTCACTTTTGATAAAAACAAAGCACGCAGTCTCTGCTAAATAATTTTTGTTTGCATGTACATATATACATATATACCTAGCATTGGAATTCTTTTGGAGAAGAACGACACAAGGTCACTGTAACTATGAAGAGAATAACGATTTTTACTTAATAATTTTATAATTTTAGTTTAAATGCAGAATTGGATTGAAATTATGTAACTTGGTTGCTTACAACAGACAGACCTAGCTTGAAATAGCTTTTTTTGGGAGGGGGGGCGGTCGGATCAAGGTCATGGTCACTTTGATTTTTTTTCTTTACACGTAAAAAATAATTCTGCTCAAAAGCTTAAAGTTAGATGGAGGAACTGCGGACATTGGCCCCGTTTCATAAACAATTCTTAAGTTCTTCGTAAGAATTCTGCGATTCTTACGTACGAACGTTCTTACGCCCATTCTTACGAACGTTTCATAAACACGTTCGCAAACTTAAGAATTCTTACGCATCTTACGAACGTTAAACCAGTCTACGTTCTTCAATTGAAGGTTTGAATCGACGTTACACTATTCTTTGGCGCCATCTGTCAGATTAAGTCTACGAATATGCTCACAAAATCAGTAATCTCATAAAACGCTGTGTTCAGATAAACATTTTATTTAAATGAACGCACAGTTTTCACTATACAACACTTGCCTTTATAATTAATTTAGTTATGGTCAATGATGGTCTACAATAGACAAAAGCTCTCGATAAAATCTTGATCTGACCTCAGCGTCCCTGTATGGTAGTTGATGTCTACCATTACAGCATATCGTCTTGTCAATTTCATTTATGGCTATAGTTTTTATACAACTCTGAGATTGATAATACCAACTGTTCAACATAGTTTCAACCAAGAAAAACCGGAAGCGGCATTCGCCTTCTCAATTTATACGGTAATCACAAACACATTTTCTCATAAGTGGTCAATCAAACGAATTGTGTTGGCCAGTTAGGTCGTCTGAAAATAAACCAGATGAATCCCGGCCCACTACCAACTCTACATGTTCCGGCTTACCGACCAAAACACAAAAGCCCTTACGCCACTTTTGTTGTTATTGCATTTGGTCTCAACACAAACGTTTTGTGCCTAATGTGTTAAATTGCGCTCTTTCCTTCTTAACCTTAACACAATATGGGAAAATCACAACAAGATACATGTTTTATTGAGAAATACACATGTTATATACATAAAGTACATATATGATAAAACACGAATACAAACATTTTTTAAAGAAAAAAGCATCAATGTTATGGATTTTAATTAATAACCTGTATGTATTTAAAAAGAATACATTGTGAAAATACACGTACAAATATGGAATACTGTTTCCGAACTGATATCAGTCATGTAACACCGATAAAACGTTATAACTTTCCTAAATTCATAAATTCATACTAATACGGTGATTAATCGAGATCAGTGACAGAGGAAAACAAACGCTTGTGAAAATAGTCACTGTCATTTATAAATATTGAGTGATACAGCCTGTCGGAAAACATGAAAACAATATTAAAAGGTAATTAGACATCAAAATACAAAAAAAAAAATATCAAAAATAATATTGATCATAATGAGAAACTGTATGTACAATATATATCAATTGTTAAAAATTAGCAAAAAAGATTACATTAAACATCTATAGGTTGAATTACAAACGTTAACCCATTTATGCCTAGCGTCTAGAAAAAAGGCATTGGCAAACAGCGTATACACTGATGAGACGCCGCATGAAGCGGCGTCTCATCAGGGTCTGCGCTATTTGCCGAAAGGAATTACTGTAAGAAATATTCTAAATATAGAAATAAATATACTAGACATCCCTAATTTTCGAAATAAATTGATCCGATTTAAAAGGATGGAAGAGTCCACTAGGCATAAATGGGTTAATTGTCCTCCCCATAAGCCGAGTCGATGTCCGCTTCTATGGAAGATATTAGAGCCTTCTTCCTCGTTGTTCTGTCTGATTTAGACATATGGTCGATGGGCGAGGACAGGAAGTTGTAGAGTGCCCTGAGTTCCGTATCACTTTCCTGGACGTAGTCGCTGCATATCTTGCCAAAGAACTGCCAGTCCTGTGACCATAATATATCTACATTACCATATAATAGTTATTCAATAACCTGCAGATTTTTGTAAAATAAATAAAAACACTACTAAAAATTATTCATCTTTTGTCAGTAAACATTCATACAGGTGTATAAGGTTTCGTATTCATGTTGTATCTTTCAGAGAACATGACAAAATGAAATACCTTTTCGGCCCTACTGATAGACTTCTTGAACCGTTCAGCGTATTTTTCGTTTTCAATTTTCTTCAGGTAAACTTCCCCCGCCCTGACATCTTCTTTCAGGTACTTGAGAATAGCAGCCATGTTCTCCCAAAACTGAATGATTCTCGTGAACTGGCGGTCCACGTCCCCGAGATGGAGCGAAGCTTCGCGAAGACTTTCGACGTTTCCTAGACCAGCTAGAAATAAGAAGTTGCATAATCAAGACGACGTGCAATTAAACCATTATGTGCGGTTGATGCAAAGAAAAACACATGTTCAAATTTACCGAACGTCGATGTGATTTTACCTCTATATTCAAAGATTTCATTTTCAAAAATAGTATGTTGACTTCAATACGACTTCCTCGTATTTTTCGCTTTCTCTTTATCAACTTAAACGTTTACTAGGTATATTTAGCTATAATTTGATAAATTTGGCGCCTAAACACGTCTAAAATATTGTTTACAGTAATACAAAAAACTGATTTAAATAACCAATAAAATCAACAACTGCTCACGCCATTGCTTACGTACATTGTTGTATACTGAGTTCCTTCATTTTGGCGAGACGTTGGTGCGCTTCTTTCCTTTGCTCGTTCACACGCTCTACGACATCTCTCCTTTCTTTTTGTGCTCGATGTACGTTGTCTTCTGCGGCTTGGTATCCCTTCATGAGCTCCTTGTACTTCAATAAAGAACAAATAAATAAACTTTGCAAACAATTAATAACATTAGTATTTTTATTCCTCCGCGTCCATTTTAAACACAACTTATTTTTGTTTAGGAACGCATTCTTAAATGTATTATCAGGTAGCAATAATTTGTCTTATTTCATGTGTATATCTTTTTTTAATTGTTAATTTTTCTTCATTCTTTCCTCTATGATTTTTGCAGTACTTCTGATTTATTCCTTAAACATTGCCCATGTAGTGATTGTATTTTCTTTTAAAAGCGAAATATATAATAAGTACTCTGTCTTTCTTCTTGTCTCCTTTGAACATGCTCGTAAAAAAGTTGACGGCTTTCCCAACAAATTCTAACGCGATGCCGACACCTCCGCCCATGATGGCGCTTGGGCGAATGCCGGCGTCAAGAAATGTTGCGTCGTCTTCCACAGACATATCGCGACCTGCACCTTCTGAAAGTGTTCATAATCATGTTATTCTTTAATTCTGGAGTAAGAGGTTTAGTTATCCCGTTTAAATGGTTTGAACCCCAAGTACTTACGTGGTTACACATTAAAATCCAGAGGGCGACAATGCGATAGTGCGATTTACAATGGCGACAATGCGATAGTACGATGGTGACAATACGATAGTTCGATGACGACTAAGCGACAGTAGACAATACGATGGCGACAGTGCGATAGTACGATGGAGACAATGCGGTACTCATATCGCACTGTCGCCATCGTATTGTCGCACTGTCGTCATCGTATTATCGCACTATCGTATTGTCGCCATCGTACTATCGCACTGACGCCATCGTATTGTCGCACTGTCGCCATCGTATTATCGCACTGTTTCCATCGTACTATCGCGTTATCGTACTGTCGTCAGCGTATTATCGCATTGTCGCCATCGTACTATCGCACTGTCGCCATCGTATTGTCGCACTGTCGTCATCTTACTATCGCATTGTCGCCATCGTACTATCGCACTATCGCATTGTCGCCCTCTGAATTTTTTGTGTAACCACTTTTGCCCTTACGGTATCCCGTACCTACCTGCATTTTTAAACATCTGATCCCTCTGTCCTTTCAATAATGCTAAGTCATCTTCCATCCTTTTTTTTTCTTCTTCAAGTTCTTTCTGAGCCAGAGCGGCAGCCTTAGCCATCTGTTTTTCTCGTTCCATTTGTACTTTCAGCCGCTCAGATTCTTTTATTACATGTTTGTTTTTGTCATTAACGAATGCCATATTCTTCTGTATCTCCGTTTGGAGCTTAAGGTAGCTGCACACAAACAAACGAGCCCTTGATAAACATTTTTGTTACTTCTATTATTATCACAAAAACAATGTTATTTTTTATATCTACCGAATTAAATACTGACCACCTCTATTTGGTCGCTTCGGCTGTTGTGAGTTTTTTTCTTCCGATAAAAAATGTGTCAAATATTTTGTTGTTTGTCAGGAAAAGAAATGTTGTAGAACGACCAAGTATTCGTCATTTCATTTACAATGTATGATACATTCGACAAAACAAAATCGAAAAGAATCAAGATATTCTAATATTTAAATAATTACCAATCCTGGCACACTTTAATCACTAACTACATAATAAATACTAAAAATTCTCTCGCAGAGGACCCAACCTTGTCCGTGTGTCTTCTGATTCTTTCTTCATGGCCTCAGCATTCTCAATAATCTGGCCAAATACGTCAATAATGATATCCCGATCCTGCAAATACATACATCACTAACCTTAGCACCTATATGTATTTACCTATTGCTTTCAGTATATGTATGAGTTTATTAAACAGTTATAAAAAACACACACACACACAAAGAGTCAAGCAAACCACAAATGGAAATGTATAACTAGAAAACATTAGCGAAATAAACAACTTCTAAAATAGAATAAAACTACAAATTAACGATTATAAACAATATGTATTTTAAAATATCGTTAAAATAGAAATTATCGTTATCAATTTGCCTGCAACTCGACCGCATCCAAAATCATCGGAACCATTGTGTTGACTATGTGACCAGCAGTCACTGTGAACTTTTTCATCAGGCCTGACGTCATCAGGTGTTGTGACCTCGCACTGTGCGCTGTCATTCGAACCTAGCAGTCGAAGAAACAAGCATGGCATGGGAAACTGGTAAAATATTAGTAGATCCATATATACAGCAAGGCCCCAAACGAAACATGAAAAGCATTTCCTAAAATAAAACTGTAAACAAATTTTAATCTAGGATAAAAAACTTAAAACTCATATTTAAAATTAGGGCATGGCTGTAAGTCGCGTTTTAATAGTACATGTACATGTACCTAGGCGTAAGTTGTCGATTGACAATATTTCACATGTGTTAAAAGAATATAGCCGGAAATCTCTAACCTCTTTGGCGGCATCCGGATGATCGGCCAGGTTCAGATAGGCAAGTTCCAGATAGTTGGCTACCTCACGTTGTGCATGGTACAGCTCTATTGCTGCTATCGTCTGGAACATCTTTTGCATCTCGCGACCGTTTGTTGACTGAAGTCAAAACATATTTTTATTGTTGGTTATTGTTTTGTAGTAGTTGTTGTAGTTACAGTAATAGTAGTAGTAGTAGTAGTAGTAGTAGTAGTAGTAGTAGTAGTAGTAGTAGTAGTAGTAGTAGTAGTAGTAGTAGTAGTAGTAGTAGTAGTAGTTGTAGTAGAAGTAGTAGTAGTAGTAGTTGTAGTAGTAGTAGTAGTAGTAGTAGTAGTAGTAGTAGTAGTAGTAGTAGTAGTAGTAGTAGTAGTAGTAGTAGTAGTAGTAGTAGTAGTAGCAGTAGTAGTAGTGATGTACGCGTCACGTCGTCTTTTTATGAAGAATATGGATCTTGTGTTTAAATCCTTCCTGGTTTTATAAAACTGAATCGAATAAACGTATCGTTTGAGCTTTAATTGTGGATTTTCACTTTAAATAAAGGAGTAGCGATGCGTTCGATATACTTCGTCTGGTCAAGCGAAATTTATATATGAAGTAATTCTGAAATTCTTACAAGTGCGTATACGTTACGTGTTGGAAACGAAATCCTTGACCTTAAACCTTGACTTGAAAAATTAACAATAAAGCGAGGAGCAGGGTGATGTGCGCTACACATCGGCTTGTTAATTGGATAATCGAAATCCCGATAAGCGGATACAACCAGTCAACAATCATTTGATGAGTTTTACTGTTCCAACTTGATAATGGTTTCGAAAACTTGATTATGTTTTCTTATACAAGACGTATATTATACAATTTCATTATCTTGCGGCATGAATCTGAATATGTAGCTATGACCCTATTGACTCGAAACTATCGTTACGTGAGCATTTGTGTAATCCCCGTATGAGGTGTTTCACAAATTCACACTTCCTAGTATGTGACGTTTTCCATAACTGAAGCTTGATTGTCACTTCACTCGATGGTATGTATGAACTCTGCTTTCAAAATGATCCATTATCGATACCTTTACCGAAACCACGCTTTTGTGGCACAAAAATTTAATCGACACAAATGAAAAGTATCTGTATCTGAATAAATTTACCTACAATGCATTATTTACATTTAACATTAATATCTCACTATGATTATCAAAAATCAAAAACCATCTTACCATCGTTCCGTTGCTCGCCATCTTAGTTTTCTGTTTCCACCACTTCAAGGAAAATTCGTAAAGTCCGATGTGTTCAACGAAAATCCTTATGACCTACGGCCGTTGCCGTCTGCCTCTGACGATGCCGTTGCCGTCTGCCTCTGACGATGCCGTTGCCGTCTGCCTCTGACGATGCGGTGCACGTTTTTAATATGGCGTTCTGTCTGTGAGCTTTCTGTAGTTGAAAAATACGTTTAGTTTCGATTAAATAAACCAACTTTAAGTTTTTATTTCAATCTTCGGTTTGACTATGAATTACCGGTAGAGCGTCTGCCCCTTCAACTTTAAACGATCGCCCCAGGCCGAAGTAGGCACATTATCTAATATCGCTCAAAGCCGAAGAAAAACTTATGGTTTAAGTAGTAGTAATAATAGCAGTAGTAGTAGTAGTTGTAGTACTAGTGGTGCTGGTGGTGGTGGTGGTGGTGGTGGTGGTGGTGGTGGTGGTGGTGGTGGTGGTGGTAGTAGTAGTAGTAGTAGTAGTAGTAGTAGTAGTAGTAGTAGTAGTAGTAGTAGTAGTAGTAGTTGTAGTAGTAGTAGTAGTAGTAGGAGTAGTAGTAGTAGTAGTAGTAGTAGTAGTAGTAGAAGTAGTAGTAGTAGTAGAAGTAGTAGTAGTAGTAGTAGTAGTAGTAGTAGTAGTAGTAGTAGTAGTAGTAGTAGTAGTAGTAGTAGTAGTAGTAGTAGTAGTAGTAGTTGTTGTTGTTGTTGTTGTAGTAGTAGTAGAAGTAGTAGTAGTAGTAGTAGTAGTACTAGTAATATATATATATATATATATATAGTAGTGCTAGAAGTAGAAGTAGTGGTAAAAGATGAATCAGCAGCAACAGCAACAACATCAATATACTCAGCAAAAGCAGCATAATTATCCTTAAATGTACTTACTAGTCGTGTTTTGATCTTAATTGTATTAATTACATAATGTCAATATTTTATGCTACATGCACTGAACTTCGGCGCAGTGTTCAACATTTAAATATTTGTAATGTACTGAAACTTCGCTTTTTGTATGTATCTCACTTAACGGCGATGAAAACCCATGACTAATAAGTGCTATAAATAAATATATGAGAACTGATGGAAGCGAGAAGAGTTTATCAAGCGAGCCCCTGATTAAGAGTGTTTCACTTGTCATCAGCTAGCTATATGAAAAGCACTGCACATTTAAAGTTATCAATAAAGATGTTTTTTTTTAAATAAAAAAAGTTTTTTTTGTAAATCAAAATATGTAATTTAGACCATTTGTTATTTGTATGTATAACTTGTGATTGGTATGAAAGTACATGTGTTTTTGCGTTGAGTTTACATTGTATAAATAAAAGAACACATAACAATCTGAAATTATTACCATATTAAATCAAAAGTTTTTTCCCACTTATAACATACTAGCTTTATGTTAAAGGGACCTTTTTACGGATTTTGGCATGGTTTGAAGTTTGTCTTAAATTGATACATGTAAGCATTGGAACTAAATATATCCAGTATAAAAGAAGAATTAAATTTAAAATATAAAAAAGTAATCCAAAACTGGACTCGAACCACTGACCCTTGGAGTAAAAGTCTAGCGCTGACACCATTCGGCCATCCGTGCTCATATACTATTGGGCGTATTGTTTACCTTTTATATCCTCGTTATGTCACAAAATGTAACGTGATAGTCGTGAAATTGATAGTTGAGATCAAGTTGTGCCCGTCCGCCCGATGGAGCTGTTACAGGGCAACAAAGTACTATCTTTACCCTGAAAACGCATCCACCGCACTTAAATACAAATATACTCAAGTAATACATAAATTTAGCTCGTATTAACAGCTTCAGACATGAAACTTTTCTTGCCCTAGTTGCTACTTATTTAAATGAAATAAATAAGGTTAAGTGGACATTTGCATTACATGAACATCTAGCTTCCACATTGTGAGGTACAACCTTGACTGCATTTGCCTTTATTATAGAATAAATCATGTTAAATTATATATAAATTAGGAACAAGCTTTCATCAAAATATTGATCTGACCTCAACATCCTTGTATGATGTGTCATATATATATGAGTCTTGTTCTGAGAAAACTGGACTTAATACATGTGCGTAAAGTGTCATCCAAGATTAGTCTATGCGGGCTTATCAGGGACGACACTTTCCGCTTTTATGGTATTTTTAGTTTCAAGAAAGTCCCTCCTTACCGAACATCAAGTTTAGGCGGAAAGTGTCGTCCCTGATTAGCCTGTGCGGACTGCAAAGGCTAATCCGGTATGACACTTCACACACGTGCATTAAGCCCTGTTTTCTCAGAACGCGTCTCATTTCATTGCAAAGCGTATGTAAATTGTATCGTTGTTTTAGTTTAACATAAAAATCCGAAATTGATTATACCAACTGTTCAATTTAAATAGCTCGGACCAATTCACATATGTCGAAGGTGAATTGTTCTGTTATTTCTGTAGCAATGTCTAAAAGATGCGTATGAAAATAAAATAAAAATAACAGTTTATTGCAAAACTTATACAGTTAACATGAAGCAATGCACTATCATTCAGTAAAGAACATTTGTTTTAGAAAGAAAGTAACTGAATTGTACAATTGATAATATCTCAGGTTTAACTGCAAGCTCCTACAACTTAAATTAAACGAATGGTTTAAGAAATTACTTTATAAACATACTCACTAAACATCTGATTCAAGGCGATTGCAATTGATATTTGTGTTGGATATATAGCACTCTAATCGCAATATTATAGATACATTCCTGGGCTAGAACTTAACATCAAACATATCTCCGAAATGTTGCGTGAACAAACCCCATTTGACAGCGACCGATGTATGACTGCGTCTCTCTACAGCAGCGAAATACATATTTTCCGCATGGAGATGTGAACCTTAGGGTCAACTTAGAAAACACACCGAGCATAAGTATTAACCACTTTTGGGGATTCTAGTTTCATATACAAGTCATTTGCACTCATCCGACCTGCCATAATTTATTATGCTGATCTTAAATGTTGTTATGGTATATCGGATTGACTTTTCGATCTTATTTTCTCAATTCTATCAAAATTAATTTAATTCAAATAATTAACTTTTTTACAAACAGGCAAATTTTGTTGGAAAGAGATATTGAATATTGGACTGGTCGAACATCCTTATTAAAGTAAAAAATAACTATATCATACTTAAAAAAAGGAAACGACCGATCAACCCTATTCTTGCAAATGTAAGTGAAAAAACAAACTTTGAGGGAGATAAGCACGCATTTTTACATGTAAATGGCGCGTAGCATTTCACATTCTCTTAATGTACTATGTACTGAATTCCGAACTGTCTGCTTCACAACTTACGTAGCAATATCCAATTTTAGCTCATCAATTGTCTATAACATGATGTATCGTGTTTTTCAGGTTATTTTACTTTAGTGCATTTCTAGGGCGGAAATTATTTCAGTTTCGATTTTGTGCCTATATCAAATATCTTCTGGCGATGATGTTATCGCATTTCACAAAGTTTTAATTTTGCGTTTTTTTTTATTTTAATATATTACCGCTTTCAGCGCGTGTATAGTTGATTGTTCATATGCTATGTCTATTTAAAATAAAGTTTTTTATTTCAAAAGTATTTGTGCAATTAAACAAGAGTGTATGATTTGCAAAAGTTGGTAGACATGCTATGCATGTGCAATACCCAGGCGCATAATTATAAAGGGATTTCCCGGTCCAGCACACATCCTCGGGTTTTCGAAACCCGCATGTTTGAGTTATTGCGGGTATTTTTATATAGAAATTAAAGGAAATTGTTAGGGGCTTACTTTAATGCTCGAGTAATCGCCAGTTTTCAAGAAATCGCCGGCTCGAGTTATTGCAATTCTACTGTATAATAAACGTATTCAATGTAGAAACTTATGTTGTAAAGAAACATTTTAAAAAGTAGAATTATATAGGCAGTCTAATATGTATGTTTTTAAAATAAACAAAACATGTCTGGTTGCACTGTTGGAAGTCGTCGGAAAAATTCACCTACAGACCCACTTCATCAAAAACAACTAATTAAATAATTGGGTCTGACATTTTTATCTAAGAAACTGTCAAACATTCCCCCAAATTGTGTTTTATTTGGCCGGCGTAATTGTATCTTTTTTGGAACTCGGAGCTAATATAGCTGTATACATATGTATGATTACGATATGTGTGACCTTGCTTCGCTTTGACGTTTGGACAGTCTCATCATTATGAACAGTTTTATTTTGTAATTGTTTACCAAGTGGAATGATGAATTTACTGAGATATTGATGTGTTTTTATTAATATTTCCCGATATTTTCAGCATAATGTAGTACTAAGTAAACCTTTTAAATGTGTTGTCGTAAAACTGTGGCGATAATCTTCTTTACATACCCCCCCCCCCCCCTCCTCAATCAAGGAGTAATATATTATTGTGTACAGGGCGGACTTTGCGATGAAATAATCCACATTGTTCTTGGTAAAAGCACTCAAAAACATAAACATATGTCAAGCAATAAAATTAATGTCCTCCTGCAAACATGATAAATTACATACTTATAATCTTAGACAGCAAGTACGCTATTGACACAATGTACAATGTAACAAACGTTAACTCTAACTTCAACTTGAGTGTAAAATAACTGAAACTTAACACTTCAATAGTTATACAGTCAATTCCCCTATAAAAGCTTAGGAATAAAACAATATCGAATACACTGTGCACAATATTTAAGTCAACGATCACATCCATTTATTGGTGGCAATTAGTAGAACTTGGAATATGTGATCTTTATACTTTAAGAAATTGTGCCATTTCAATTTTTTATGTATATTTAACATCTTTAACGATTTCTATAAGTCGTGAGAACCCGCACATTTTCCGATGGAATTCTTTAAAATATGATTTTTAGACAATCCATATAAAATATGCGTCATATGATGGAAACGAACGTATTCGAAATTTAGTTATCTGGTTATAGCATTTCATGGACGCATTTACTGTTATCATTATAAAACTCACCCCGTGTAGTGAAACATTCGTACGTACGGTCATCGATGTCACGTCTTACCCAGTGCTATAGAAGAGGACATAACATTGCTAGTTTGTAGCCGTAACAGGAATAATTGTAATTGTGCATGCATAATGAACAGAAGAGAAAACTATTGGAGACGAAAGTTAAATGTTGATGACAACTTGTAAAGTGCAATATAATATCATTATTATATGTATCATCAATGGGTTTTATGGCATGGTGTACTAAGCGTGCGTGCAACGAAGCCTTCTATTAAGATAAAGATTTAGAATAGACCTCGAATGGTACTGCAGTCGATCTTCTGTTTAAAAAGGCGGTAATGGGAATCTAAATATAATCTACATTTGTTCACACAAATTCAAAATGACGTTTGGTCGTTCAAAATTTGCAAGTATGGTCCTGGTTAGACATCACAAATAGTAAACGAAGTCTATGCATTTTACCCTGATAGGTTGTATGCCCCTACTTAAGATGGGGGTGATCTTCCATGGTCCATCCGTCCTTATGACCGGCATTCCTTCCGCCTGTCCGTTCGTCGGATGTTTGTGTCGCGCGTAAATCAAAGAGTATTTCTGCTTAAGTGATCAAACTTGAAAACTCCACTAACCAGCATGTGAACTTTATACTTATATGGACATATGACATTTAAAAAATAACATTCACTTGGTCGCGCGTACCTAAAAATGTATTTGTTCTAGAGGGTTGAAACTTGACAAAACAAAGTGAGCAGCATGTGACGTTTTGTTAGAAGTACATGAACACATATTAACAAGAACCTTTCGGTCTTTATGTTAAAGAATTTTGAGTTAACGAAAAGTGGCGAAAACTAACGTACCGTCACCGGCACGTTCGGATTGCATGCGATTCCCTGATGACACCCTTCAAGAGAGTATCAGATTTATAATAATTGGATAAGCCCGAAGGCTATTTGATGACTGACCCAGTTTTCACCAACCCCTTCACATTTGAACTATCATATTTTTAGTATAGCATTATTATATAGCGGTTCATGTGCCGCTCTTAACATAAACCATGAAAAATTTCTGTATTTTTTAAACCTATAATAGGTGCTAAATTTTAAAATAATATTTAAAGACCAAATTGTTTATTTGATTTGCCTTTATGTGGACTTTTCGTCTTAATATTCATTGGTTGATTGGCACAGCTGGGAGACTATGCTGATGCGCTCTTGAGTAAGTCACTTCAGGGGACAATGCCTGCTGGGGCTTAAAAGGCCGATGCGGAAGTGGCAGTCCTTGTTGTATGTAAAGCACACAAAGGTACTTCACTGGGGGCTGACGAGGTCAAAGCGTAGTCCGTTTCGCTACGACGTCGGGTATATGTTTTACTACGAAAACATGGTGTAAATACACTACTTAATCAGGCGAGTTCCATATTTTCTGGTGTTTATGGATTAGAGAACGGAACATCCAGTAATGGTAGGTACTTATTTTCAATAACAAACTAATAACAAATGCGCGTAGTTGCAACCTTTAAGTTTATTTTGAGCTAAAATCGAAATACTTTGATTTGAAGCAATGCATAAGGTGGTTATTCTGTTAAAATAGCCAATTACGGTAACTTAAATTAAATAAAACTACATTTTACTTCGATTCAGTGTACATTACACATTTTAAAGTACAAAACAGGTTACGAACATATATTTTAATTATGCAAATTCTTTGTTTCGAAGGAAATTACAAGTCGTTTTATGTAAAGGTTTCGCACAGAGTATGTATTGGTTGCGCAACGAAGTACAAATATAATGTATAGGTTGCTCAACGAAGTTTCTGTATCCATTTCTGGACATATCACATGCAGTTTTCAGTTACTGCAGACTGCCATTTCCCAGTGCAAAAGATGCCGTGCTTCACTGTGCGCATGAACATCCAAACGAAAAGGTTGAACCCGGTGAAAGCCGGCAGAGCCCCGGTATACCGTCACTACGCCGGCACTCACCGGGGTTATACCGGCATCAGACCCCGGCAGAGCTGCGGCAACGCCCCGGTTTAACCGGGGACAACCGGGACTCCACCGGGAAAGTATTCAAATGTTTAATACCTCCGGGATGAACCAGGAGTTACCGGGAAGGACCGGCAATAACCGGCTTGGCACTGGAAACAACCGGGACTGCATCGGGAACAACCGGGACGGTACCGTCAGAGCACCGGTTTACTTATGTAACGTAGCTATAAAGGGACTCTGCCGGCATTCACCGGGGCGTTGCCGTAGCTCTGCCGGGGTGGTTTTGGGCCCCGGTGGAGCTAAGGTGCCGTCCCGGTTGTTCCCGGTAAAGTCCCGGTTGTTCCAGGTGCCACGCAGGTCGTTGCCGGTCCTACCCGGTGACTCCCGGTTCATCCCGGAGGTATTAAACATTTTAATACTTTCCCGGTGGAGCACCGGTTGTCCCCGGTCGTCCACGTTTTATCCCGGTGGAGCACCGGTTCATCCCGGTAGGGCCCCGGTTCATCCCGGTAGATGCCTGATAACGCACTGGGGCTCCGCCGGC
This sequence comes from Dreissena polymorpha, assembly GCF_020536995.1. Classification (NCBI taxonomy): domain Eukaryota; kingdom Metazoa; phylum Mollusca; class Bivalvia; order Myida; family Dreissenidae; genus Dreissena; species Dreissena polymorpha. The sequence continues at coordinate 60,238,960 of NC_068362.1, forward strand.
ATCATAGTGAGACTGGGCCTTAACCGCATTGTAACACGAAGTAAATTTACCGGCCGTCATGTACGCAGTTAACAATAACCTGTGACAGAAACCCACTGCCACAACTTTACAACAATATATTGATTATGCAATTGCGGATTTGTGCCATTGGGGTCCTACTTTCCACACCTTACGGCTGTTACAGGTGTGGATTTTACAGGTACAATCATGTATACGAACATGAAATTCACCTCAAAATTAGTTGACGATTACCGATTTTCAAGAAAATCGCTTTGATATATACAATGTAAAAATCAAAATCCGTATGAGATAAATAATGATCGAAGTTGGAACATGGGATTTACTTTGACATAAGCAGAGTTTCGAGATAAGCGAGTTGGGAATAACGAGAATCGAATGTCATTTGATAAAGAGTACCGTATGCTGAAAACCTATCGTCGGTCTCTATCAAAATGAACGTATAAGGGATTGTCAAAAGGTGAAGATGCGTCATTTTTATTGAGACCGACAACATTAGGTTCTCTTCTCTCAACTGTCATCTTATATATGGATTTTCGATTTTAATCGTTTCCTTTGGCCTAGTCGTAAATGTAATTATATCATAATAATGTGCATTACCATGTCGACTGTGCGCTTCGGATCATGTTGTGCCGTTGTTACTACCTCTGTCTCAAAGGAAACATCCAGCCACTCCATGACTCTGTATTAATTTTTTTTCTTCTTTATTTTGCCTTTGAGAGATAACCAATACGTCTTCTGTGAGAAACGCATGCACGCTAAAGCGTTGTCGTAGCGAGGCATATACGTATGCTGTCAGAGACATGATCATGCCTTATAATAATATGTAGCCTTTATTTCTGATAACTGGGTCACCCTACACATTTCTAAACACCCCAGTGGCTTAACAATACATAGATCAATATGGAAATTGTAAAATTGTGTCAATTAAACACAGTTGTAAACCTTAATTGCATTTTTTTAAAGTGAAACCTGACTTCGGTTTGATAAATCAGCGGTCTATTTCATGTTTAACCGCATAAACCAGACACATCTTGGATTATAATTTGATGTAACAGACCTATGAAATGACATTGTGCTTAAATTCAGAGTTTTGTTATTACAAAATCATAATCTTACATGTTTTAAACACAATTTTCGACTTATCCGTTCTCGATGTCATGTGTATTTAAACAATGTTTTCGTAGTAAAACATATACTCGACGTCGTAGCGAAACGGACTACGCTTTGACCTCGTCAGCCCCCAGTGTACTTGCAGTCGGAGGAAGGGCGGCGCGCACTTGTCGAAGGCTTCTCTTTCGAGTTGCATGTTCGGATCTGGTAGCCCCAGTTACCTCGATGCCTCTATGTATTGACTGTCGCCAAGCGGTGCGGTCTTGGGCCAGGTTTTTCCAAGTATCTGTAGCAATGCCACCGACTTTCAGGTCCCTCTTGCAGGCAGCCTTGTATCTGAGGGCTGGCCGACCCACGGGTCGCTTGCCAGTGGCAAGCTGTCCGTACCGGATGTCCTTTGGTAGGCGTCCAACCCCCATTCAGCGCACGTGACTAATCGACCAGAGGCGACGTTGAGTTACAAGGACGAACATGTCATGGATCCCAGCACGTTCAATGATGTCGCTGTGCGGGACACGATCACTAAATCTTAATTCAACTAAATCTCCAGAATGCGCTTTACGCACCGCATGTTAAATGTGTTGAAGCGGCGTTCATGTCGCATGAGGTTCGTCAAGGTTTCGCTACCATACAGCAGGGTGCTACGGACACACGCCAGATATACCCGGATCTTGGTCTCCTCTGTTAAAAGCCTATTTTCCCCAGACCCTCTTTGTCAGTCTGGCCATGGTAGCTTAAGCCTTTCCGATGCTCTTACAAAGTCATCGTCGATGGACACGTTTCTGATGATGGTGAACTCAGGGTAGGTGAAGTCATCGACTACCTCCGAAGTATAGTCCCCAATCTTGAAGCAGGGAACGGCACTAGAATCCTGGCCCATGATGTTCATCTTCTTCAAATTGACATTAAGCCCAAAGTATACACGTGCCTTGGCAAAGAGTGAGTTTCTAAACGGCCTCTTCTGTATGCGCGAAAATCGCAGCATCGTCCGCAAACAGCATCTCTCTGACGAGAACTTCGGTGACTTTTGTTTAGGCCCGTACGCGAGCGATGTTGACCAGTTTCCCAGCAAACTTGGTGTGAATGTAGATGCCGTCATACTTCAGCAGCACCGAGAAGAAGATGCTTAACAAAGAAGGTGCGAACTCGCAATCCTGATTGACGCGGCGTCTGATGGGGAGTACCTCGAGGATGACCCGTCAAAAACAACAGTTCTTCCATTACAGGAAGGTCGCCGATGGCGTCAATGGCCGGCTCGGTGATAGCAGTTACCATAGAGTATAGCTCTGAGTAGTGCTCCACCCATCTCCTCATCTGTTGCTCAGAGTCAGTGATCGTTTCTCCAGTGGTGGACGGTCTTTTTGACTTCTTGATGCCGTCGTACATACTACGCACATTTCCACAGTCGGCTGAGCGCTGGATGCCAGTAGCCATTGGCTCAGCGTCGGGCGATACGTTGGGCACCGCACCGTGCCGTCTTCAAAGCTGAAAGCGTCTTCTCGCATGGTGACTTTTTGTAGGCTAGAAGAGCTGAGCGTTTGGTTGCAAAGACTGGTTTAAGTTCTTGGATGTTGGCGTTAAACCAGTCAGTATACTGCCCCTCCTTCTTTCCAAAGGCGGCAATGGCGGCGATGTAGACGCTGTCCCTGATGGACTTCCGTCGACCTTTAGCATTTCGTTCCGAAAGGTCTTTGAAGGCTTTCTCAAGGCTGGTAACAAAATCCTCCTTGCGCAGACACAGAGGGGGTAATCACGTGATAGTCAAGATGGCAACGTCCATACCGAGACTGTTATTTTTCGCTGTTTTATACCCTTTATTACTTTTGTTTATTTTTTGAATGACGATAACTTTCCAGCCATATCAGAAAAAAGGTGATTAGCGTTTATTTCGTATTTAAATTTGCTTTATATATCGACTTTACTCCCCGGAAATTTTCTTAGTGGAGCCCTAATTAGGTCATTCCGCTAAGAAATTTCGCATCGAGTAAAGTCAAGATAGAGCGAATATTACTATGAAATAAAAGCCAGTAACTTTCATTCTTATATGGCTGGAAAGTGAGCCGAATAAAAAAAATAATACAAGTAATACAGGGTATAAAACGACGAAAGATATCTGCCTCGGCATAGACGTCGCAATGTTGTTTGTCACGTGATTACCCTCTCTGAGACAATCACCAATCCTGGCTGTATTGATACGAGGCCGACCTGGAGGTTCGGCTTGACGAAGCTTGCGGGGGAGAAATCTCATACTGCTGCATACTAGGGCGTGGTCTGAGTCGCAGTCTGCACTGTGGTAGATGCGTGTTCCTAGCACGCTGCTCAATAGTGAGCGTCTGTTGATGGTAAGGTCGAGTTGGTGCCACCTACAATACCTGGGTGCACCCAGGACATCTTGTACTATGGTTTAGACTGGGAAAATGTATTGATAGGAGCAGACCTCCAGCAATCGCTGTCCATTTTTGTTCATCTTCCCAATACCATCGTTGCCAATTCCAGACGGCCATAACTGATGGTCTGTCCCAACTGTGGCATTGAAATCACCGGGGAGAAATATGTGCTCAGCCTTGGGAATCCCGCAAATAAGACTGTCCAGCTGATCGTAAGTGTCTTTGTCTTCATCGGAAGTACATAGTGTCGCTGCATAAACGCTGACGATAGTGATGAAGCCTGCAGCTGATTTTAGGCGATGGGTCAGCATGCGCTCCGTGGGGGATCGATGGAGACAAACAATGTGTTCTTGACAGAAAAACCTACTCCATGACGTTTATGTTCTGGCTCCCTCCCCTTCCAAAAGAAAGTGTAGTTCCCTTCCCTGAGGGATAGTTTCTTGGAGGGCGGCGATGTAAATGTTGAGTCTGATAAGCTCTCCGTCAATGATTGTGGTCTTCGTGGCGTCATCAGTGGTGAGCAAGTCATCAGAGATCCCAGGGCACATGGTTCTCCTATTTCAGCTTGCTATCTTAGACGCATGCCGTTTGGGGTTTTTCGAGAGAAATGTGAACTTGATATTTCGGAATGGTACCGACAATCATTTAAATTAGTAGTAAAGGTAAATGTATTTAAAATTATACAAGTGACCCAATGTACCTACGCATAAAAAAAATATTTCTTACCATTGTAGGCAATAAAAGTAAACGCTCCAAGTTATGTTACTGTTTTCCTAGTTATCAAACAGTCGGTCCGATTGTTCTGAAACTTTAAGAGCTTTTCCAAGAACCACAAGATGCAATAATGCAGGCCGTCCCGAACTGAACCTTTCTAAAGGCCGTACTGTCATAAAAGGGCACCTGCCATTAGTCTCTAAACACGTTAAATGTTATTTACAAAAAAACTCCCTTTAGACTTATAATGACTGAAACAAATATGAAGTTAAACATAGCACAGACATGTTATCATGGCGTATAAGCTTTTATTTAGTATTACTATTAATTTAAACAAAGTCAGATTTCCGTCGCGAAGCAACACCGGATGTAAATATTTCAAAATGGTGGACACGTATGTGCCAAATTCTTGACCTACTTTCTGGCAGATAAAAATACGTTACAATATTTACAACTTTAAAATGTCGGACTCAGAGGATGAAGTCCCCGACAAGCAGTTGAAAATTGTTATCATGGGGGACGGTGCCTCCGGCAAGGTAAATACCAGCATGGAACATCGAAACCACTTTTCAGAATTGTGCTGAAAAAGTGAAATTCAAAACACCTCCTCTATCCTCTATTCCTATAACTTCGTGCAACCCTATAAGATCGTGTACTTTTTTATGACGTAAACTTCTAAGCAACATTCGAACGCGCGTGCTCGAAAACAGTTCACTTTTGTACCGCGACAATTTCCAGAGCCGATAAGACAACAATTATGAGGAAAAAACAATAAATATGATATAAATTGTCCGTTTTTCTGACCCCATTCCAAAGAAATAGCCAGAGCAATGTTTTAAATCTGCACATTTCCTTCACCAGACGTCTATGTTTGTCAATGTTTTGATCGTAAAATGTTGTTAGAGTAGTTTCCCTTGGAAGCCCGTCTCGAAAATGTATTGTGCTCTCTGTACTTTGCATTACAATACCATTAAAGAATGATGTGTATGCGGAAAATTTTAACCCCAAATGATGACACTAGAACATATGTTAAGATCGTGACCGGCCTATTGCGATAAAGGTTCTCACTGCGTCAATTTGGGATTTTGTCACAAAACAACTGTCATTAGAAGGGGTGACAGCCTTTTATGCCCCCATTTGAAATATAATTGTATTTAGCTATTTTCCGTGAGTAAATACACTTTATGTAGACCTCTGAATACAGTTATCACAGTTCATATTTCGTTTTTATGAATACTAGTTTTGTTTAAACCATTCTTTTCAATACAGTTTATTCACGAAATTCATCTAAAACAACACATATTTAATACAAATAAACACATTTTCACAATTAAATATACCGGTTATTATAAACACATCTCAGGGCCTCACTGTGATGTCATCAAAATCGGTGCACAATCTTATAGGGTAATTCTGTGTGACGCAGACTACGCTGTACATGAATGTTGAAAGGAACGTAACTCCATTAATAATATCTGTCAACCAACATATTTCACTTGTTATTTGTTAAACAAAAGATAAATCATAAAGTATATATCAAGTTTAGTCATTGTTTAATGATTTTTCATGAAAGATATGCCTTTGAAGTTTAAGTTGCACGAACTTATAGGTTTAGAGGCTATCCCTCATTCCTATTGTTTCGTAATTTTTGTGATGACCGAATAGACATATCTTGGAATTTCATGCACGCACCAAAATTGTATGCAACTTCTACTGCAAGTTTTTTAGATTAACTGAAATAGGTTGGTTTTTTCCCCTTTCAGAACCAAAAATTCCCCCCCCCCCCCAAAATTTTTTTTTTTTTTTTTTTTTTAATAGAAAGATGTGTCTCATGATTATAATATCTCAATTCTATTTCAATTTAATCTTGCAAAACGAAATAAATTATGAAAAAAACAATGAATATAGTGCAAACATGTACAAATGTATTGTAATAATGAGAGAGTAAGTAAACAAATCCCCCCAAAAGGGGAACTCCGCAAAAATTCCCACGCGCACAATTTTTCCCCAAAGTGGAAAATCCCGCGTAAAATTTCCCCCACATAAGGGCTAAAGGCCCCTTCCCCCACAACCCAAAAAACCCCCTGCTTATAAGATCGTGCACCTTTTTAGGACGTAAACTTCTAAGCAACATTCTAACGCATCCGCCCGAAAACTGTTCACTTTTGTTACGCGAGAATTTCCACAAACGATAAGACAACAATCAAAAGGAAAAACAATAAATATGATATAAATTGTCCATTTTTCTGACCTCGTTCCCATAGAAATAGCCTAAACAATGTTTAAAATCTGCACATTTCCTTCACCAGACAGACAGGCTATGTTTTATCAATGTTTTGATCGTAAAATGTTATAAGTTTACAGGGCTTTCCTTAGACCTAAAATCTCAAGAGTCAAGGACTCTTGGGACCATAATTTCAAGAGTCAAAATCAAACTTCTAAGAGTCCTAATAATAACGCAGGAGAGTCAATGATTTTTTGTACTTTAAGCAAATTACTGAGATATAATATATAAAAAGCAACAAATTAAAAGATACATGTATGTTTACATTTATTTCTTACATTTTACTGCCACTACAACACTATGCATTTAAACACAATATTTCAATGATTAATGAATACAAAACATGTATTCTAATACAACATTAACTTCATGTATACAGCAGAGTAATATGTCATATGTTCTAAACAACATCTCAAAGAGTAATATGTCATATCATGTCTTACACAACATCTCAAAGAACAATATGTCATATGTCCTACACAACATCTCAAAGTTTACATACAAAATATGTATTCTCATACAACATTTACTTCATGTATACAGCAAAACAATATGTCATATGTTCTACAAACCAACAATCATTTGAGCAAATAAATAAATCATTCATGCATTTAAAGAGTGATCTCATTTGGGTGCCCAAGTAAATTTTCTTTCCTTTTTTGACTTAGTGTCGCTCACATCTTCTTTCGCAAGTTTGGGGGTGTTAGGAGCACTGTCATTAAGATCTAAAGTACGCTTTGTCGTTGGGGTCTTACACACACTTTCAGAGTTACTACCGATTCCGAATTCGAAAAGGTTTCTCTGCGACATTTTCCGAATGCACAAGCACAATTACACTTTGCACAATTACACTTTATCCAATAACTTTGTTTGACCGTTTCCCGTGGCTATTAAATTAAGAATGAAATACAAAATGTAAAAAAACACATTTCCGCTGGCTATCACAAAATAACAAACAACATACGGTTGGTACCTAAACACAATAGCCTACATAAATCGGTAAACTATAAAAGGAAATTGTTTCTACTCGCCAATTAAGGTGCCTCCGTATTTAATCCCATCAAACATTCCGACGCCCTTTAATTATTTCATGTGCCATCTTCACTGAAGACGTGCGACAAACACGCCGTTTTCTATGCCTTCTCAAACAGTCAATTATTACGCCTACATGTATTTTGTTATCAATTAGCTCATGCAAAAATTGTCACTTTGCCACAAGGTCAGTTATATCGGTTCTATAGTTATTTTTAGCAACTTTGATGCAAAGCGAGTAATTTGACGTTGTAGACAGTACATATGCCAGCATAACTTTCGCGCGTCTTTGAACTGAGCAATCATGAAGTAAAACAGTGGGTGCATTCAGCTTTGGAAATACATTCTGACATACTCTGGAAATATCTCAAAATATGTTTTTACGGTGTTCTGTGGATATGGATGTTATTATTTTATATTGAATATTATTAAAACTGACGCGGATGAGTCCATTCTGTTTTGGTGGGTTTATAGTTCTTCTTAAATGCTCTGAGCTTTTATGAGTACATACGTACAGCTCAGAGGGTCAATAGCTGGGAGTTGGATTATTGCAACTAGGTGGGTTTAATACACGTCTTTTCCGCATACAGCTGATAACAATCGCTATGATAAATTATGGGAAGTTAATACACGCGTCATCGAACCAGCAGTGTTTTAATTGGTCAATACTAGATTTCTTAATTAACCAAACTCCGCCTACTGGGTGGACTTGTGCTTCGATGATTGGAAACGGGCGTTAACGATTAGCGTGTACTAAATGAGATACTCCGCCCCAAGCCAATTATCGCTTAGTCTTAACAACTTTTGATCTCGTTGACGCAAGTCGGTATATTCCCCCGGGTCAAATGTGACGCATGACGTAATTTTCTCAAGAGTCAAAAAGGGGTCTTCTGTAATATTCAAGCATCAAAACCCGGGAGCTCGGGTCAAAGGAAAGCCCTGAGTTTAGTTTCCCTTGGAGGCCTGTCTCAGATTTGTATTGTGCTCTCTGTACATTGCATTACAATATGATTAAAGTATGCTGTGTATGCGGAAAAATTTACCCTGTAATGATGACACAAGACCATATGTTAAGATGGTGACCTGGGCCTATTGTGATAAATGTTCTCACGTTGTCATTTTGGGATTTTGCCACAAAACAACTGTCATTAGAAGGGGTGACAGCTTTTTATGGCCCCATTTTAATGGAATTTTATTTAGCTTTTTTCGGTTAGTGAATACTTTTTATCTAGACCTCTAAATACAGTTCATATTTCGTTTTTATGAAGACCAGTTTTGTTTAAAACATTCTGCTCATACAGTTTATTCATGAGATTCATCGAAAACAACACATATTTAATACAAATAAACACATATTCACAAAAACATATATCAGTTATTATAAACACATCCCATGGCCTTGCTATGATGTCATCAAAATCGGTGCACGATCTTAAAGGGTAATTCTGTGTGGCGCAGACTACGATGTACATGAATGTTTAAATTTAGGTACATGAATGTTTAAAGGTATGTAACTTCATTATTATCTGACAACCAACATATTTCACTCGTTATTTGTTAAACAAAAGATAAATCATGAAGTATACATCAAGTTTAGTTATTGTTTAATGAGTTTTCATGAAAGATAGGCCTTTGAAGTTTAAGGTGCACAAACGTATAGGTTTAGAGGCTATATTCGTAGTATCGGCACTCTTAATGAAAACATCTAAATATTTTAGTGAAAATATATTAAAAAAACATACATGTTTAATACTTCAATCTATAGTTCAATGTGTATTCTTTGACATAACAGCAAAAACTTCATTAAAATCAGCAATGTTTTGCCAAAATACTGGCGAGACAAAGCCCCGTGTAGTATGCTATATGCTTGTTGAGTCTGCAGCGTTTTTCCTCTATATAAAGTTGGTACCGTAAAACGGCACCATTCCCAATGAGACCATTGTTCCCAATTTCAAAATAAAAATTCCCAATTAACAAAAAAACATAGTTAACATAGTCGTCAGATGTTGAAAATAGCAGCTTTTCATCGATAGTCAAGTCTACTGACGCAAACCTGGTTCAATCAATCAGAGGCGGGTTAATCTACAGAACCTGAGGCTACGAGTCTTTATTTGAAACCGAAATTTCATGAAAAAATGTAAAAATATATAACTTGGACACAGGTGTGCAAAACCAATTTAATACATTTTGTTCCATAATTTAATAATACTGAGAACGTGATTGTCTAGCTGTTAAATGCAGTAGAGAATTAACCAATCAAATCACATGTTTGATGTTTAACGACATCGGATTTTAGGCTGGAATAAAACTCGGGTACAGTCTAAATTGGCCGGGTACGTGTTAGTATATTTTCCGTAGCCGGTGTACAGTTAGGTATACTGTAGACTGTAGAGTACCTGGGGTACTTGTTAGTAGTACACAAACCCACAATGACTAATCGAGCAATACCATCAGAATAAGGGATATGCTATATGCTGGTTGAGTGGTGGGTCATTTTCATAAAGTTGTTACATCACAAATGTTTTATTAATATATCACTATGAATCATTATAAACATAATTATTAACCTTTGGTCTTTATATTTGTTGCTTTTTTCAACTGTTAATCGTCTGTTATAATAATGAATAATCGATTGTGTTGATGGTGTCAAACCGCCATCTTGAAAATAGGTTTCTTGTTGAGTCGTGCATTCTGATAGGCTATTCCAATTTCAAGATTTGCATACAATAAATAGCCTTAAAACTTACATTGCAGGTGAGGTTAATTCTTGTGAAAAAATCTCAACAGATGAAGTAGTATGGAAAATACACATAAATAAACTATTTTGTGTTACTAAAGAACACTATATGAACAATTTATAAAAGAGGAAATAGTTGATAAGAGCTCTGATAAATTACAATATTGACCTGTTTTAAGTTATTATTGCATTTTTGATCAGCAAAACAGTGTTGACATGGTAAAAACATTTTACCCTAACAACTGCATAATGTGGGAACATTCTATCACATAAATTCACGTGATCTCTGTAACCAAAACTCTTAAAGAACCCAAGACTCGTAGGTCTATTAAAGGAAGTATTACTTTACTAAAGCCTGCTGTCCTTTACAACTACTGAGCAAAATTATTTAACACCCCTGAACCTGTCAACCTACTTTAACTACCTAGAAAAGGCCATATCAAACCTAGGATTAAAAGAAAAGCCTGAGCTCATCTTCAACCATGATGAAACAGGAATAAGCCCAGAACATAAACACCAAAATATTATGGTCAAATACACAGGAGAAAGTCAGAGTGTAACATCGTCTCTGTCATTAAGTACAACTTTTATTGGTTGCGTTTGCACATTGAGGGTGCATCTTTTTTTTGTTGAAAAGTTGAAGTATTGATCCAGCTTGGTCTAAATGGCAGAGCGCAGCACCCTGCTCCCCCCCCTTCTTCCCACTCTGCCCCCTCGGACCCTGCAATTCCCTCTTTTTGATCTGATCACTTAATAATATAGAAAAATTCAATGGGAACTTAAAAAAAAATTATATGAATTTTGAAACAATGTTTTCAATGAAAACACATTTATATGCTTTATCAAAAACATGCCACAATCTTTGAGTGAACACCAAATTGCCCTTGTGACAAAAGACCATCCTGCACAAGCAGGTGTCTCATTTAAAAAATCATTGACAATAATTTGTATATTTTCAGACATCCCTTGCCACTCGTTATGCCCAGGAGCAGTTTGGGAAGCAGTACAAGCAGACCATCGGTGTGGACTTCTTCCTGCGAAGGATAGTGCTGCCAGGTAATACACATGACCAAGGGTTGATGAGATTTTATTTGCCATGCCGCATTTTGCTGTTCTGAAAAAAATGGAAACTTAAACTTTATAATTTTGTTATAAATAATAGTTTTTATGTCCCCCACCACTATAGTGCCCTGTCTGTTGGTTGGTTGGTTTGTGTGTTTGCCCAAACTTTTAACAGTTTGCCATTACTTTTGCAATATTGAAGATAGCAACTTCATATTTGGCATGCATGTGTTTCTCATGGAGCTGCACATTTTGTGGTGAAAGGTCAAGGTCATCCTTCAAGGTCAAAGGTCAAATATATAGCTTCAAAGCGGCGCAGAAGGGGACATAGTGTTTCTCACAAATACATATCTTGTTTGCAGTTACTGTTACATACATCTGTTGTTAATTTTGTACATCAGTTTAAACCTTTATGGCGCGCGTTACGCCCCAAGTTTGCCATTATTTGCATAATAATTGCTTTCAATTTAGTTGCATCATTTGTCATGCATAATTTAAACTATGTTAAAATTCTTGTTTTATCACATGCCATACCCTGTTTCCCATGTAATATAACCATTACGAATATTTTTATCTTACACATGTGTAATATACTTTTTAAGCGTTTTCATTGGCTTAGTTTGTGTGAGATTGAGATTAACGCATTTTATTATTTTGCTAAAATGACGGTGAAACGTCAAATGACGTTACGAAATGTAAACAATATTTGGGATTTATCATTATGTTTGCGCAAAATATTTATTAAATTTGCTCATTTAAAAGCATGTGATAAAAAAGATCTGACACTCGTTGTCGTTTCATACCACATTTTATGAAACTCGTCCACGCAATTTGTTTAGCTTCTGGCTTACTTACAAAATTCCTGAAATCGTTTCATAAAATTTGGTATGATATGACAACTCGTGCCAGATCCTATATGTGTATAGTACTAGATGGTGCTTTCTTGAGGTGTAAAAGTTAAAACTAACACATAAACCTTGATTCACAGGAGCTCCAAAATTGTGCAAACTGGGAGAAATTTCAATACCGACATTTGAGTCATGTTGTGAAAAAACTGGACATAATGTGTGTGCATCAAGTGTCATCCTGCACAGGCCAATCAGGGGTGACACCTTCCACCTAGACTGGATTTTCCTTTAGAAGAGACTAACTTTAAATAAAAAATTCCATAACAGTGGAAAGTGTCATCTCTGCATTAAGCCCAGTTTTAAAAGAATGCTGCTAATTTTCCTTTTCTCAAGATGTCACTCATTTATTTGCTTCTCAGAGTTCTATTTTAAAAGGAAATGCACATGTTGCCCTGTGTCCTCGATGTTAACTTTTTTGATCTACTGGGTTATATTTTCCAGGGAATGTACATGTGGCCCTGCAGGTATGGGATATCGGAGGACAGACCCTCGGAGGGGCCATGTTGGAAAACTACATCTATGGCTGCCATGTAAGCACATCTGCACATTCTATTATGTTTTCAGATGGAAATCTCCACAAAACGCAGTCCATATTGCTCAGCTGTTAAAATTTCTGATGTAAAAAATGTGGTTTTAACTTTCATATTGACCATTGATGGTTATTTCTGTTGAAGGTATTAGAGTGGAAAGTTGGACTTACATTCCTGTGGTCCATTTAAGTCTTTCTCAGTCACAGAAAGAATTTATTAATTGAAAACTGAGCAGCTGTGATTCTGGTACAGTACCGGTATATGTTGCTCTGGATCTTCAGCTTCTCCACATTTACTGTATAAAAAACTGTTACTATAAATAGTAAAAAATTGATCTCAATTACAATCCCATACCTGTAGCTGCCGGGTCAGGCTGATGTATGCCAGGTGTCTGCACTCTGATTCTTTTGCAACTTTCCCTCATCTTTTACACCTGTTAAATTCTTTAACGAAACCGGAACCTTTTCCAAAGTGTGTACTTTAATATAAGCCACATAATGTGAAAATGGGTCTTATGAGGTATGCGACATCGGCGCAGTTTGGTCAGCAGCTACCCAGTCTGATGTAAAGTCACGCATGGCTTAGTGGTTTCATTAGCAGACCGCATGGCTCCTGACCAGCCTGTGTGAACGTGCAGGCTGATCTGGAGCGCTGCTGGCAGAATATGGCATAAGATCTATTTTCACATAACTGCAGGTGGTATGTCATACATTTGTGGCACTAATATGAACCTGTAAATGTTAATTGATCCCAAGTACTGTTATTGGTGGTCTGGAAAAGTGACACTAATCATTTTCAAGAACCATTTGATAATTGACTACTATATTTCACTACTGTAAGAATAATTTGTGTTCACATTGGTCAAAGTAATTGGATGTATGTGATCAGAGTTAATTGATTTGTATTTGCTTATTGAAATAAAAAAGTTTGTGTTTGCTTGAAAAAACAATACAGGTAGTTCACATTTTCCTGCATTATAACAACAGGACCAAGACCAAAAATTGTGATGTTTATTTAGTTGTTTTCACTGAATTTAAAAAACATCTATTGCTGATCTACTTCAGGGTGCTCTGTTGGTATACGACATAACAAACCACAACAGTTTTGACAACCTGGATGACTGGTTTGGATCCATCAAGAAAGTCCTGGGCAAGGAAAGGATGCCCCACCTGGCTCTTGTTGGCAATAAAAGTAGGGCAGTACTACTTGTGCAATGCACCTGTTTGAAGCTGGTTAACTCCTTTCCGCCCAGAAGCAAATAATTAATTGCTTTATGCCACCAGCATGAAACCAGAACAGCCTACCAGAAACTTGTAGTCTGTTAAGGTTTTATGCCGTTTGCTGCTCGTCATGTCTTAGTGTTGGAAATGAAGGCTTTCTCACTTTGCTGTCGTCGGCAATAAAACTAATGATGTACTTCTTACACAGTTTACATGTTTTAACCCTTAACCACTTAGATATGAATTTTTACGTGTTTATAGTCACTGAAAAAATCGGATGAAATTAAGACCTTTTTTCTTATTTCAAGTATTAGAAGATTCATTTTCAACCCTTAGATACTGATGAGCCGCAAACAGCATAATACTTGAGCAGACTGCTGAGTTACTCGCAGGCTGTTCTATTTTTATGCAGTTTGCATACAGCCATTTTCAGTGGGAAAGTGTTAAGCTGGTAATATTACATGTTGTGTTTACTGGTGTTGAATATATTTTTGTAAATACATGAAGAACTTCAGCAGGTTTTGTAGTTTTAGAAATTAAAACACAAAACTGGACTTAGGGCTGTTCACAAATAATGAAAAATTATGAAAACTTTACCTTTTGTCATCTTCAATTAGTTTTATGTTTAGTTTCACATATCCGTTGTGCTCTGGGAAATATATGCTTAACTCTTTCAGTGCGGGAACCGAATTTTGAAGGACTGCAAACAGTTTGGATCCAGATGAGACGCCACAAAACGTGGCGTCTCATCAGGATCCAAACTGTTTGCTATTCTGATAGTATTCTGTGAAAAAAAATCAAAGAAAATGCAAATTATAGAAATTCAGCAGACGACATTTTAGCAGATGACAAATTTCCCAGCATGCAAAGGGTTAATGCATGTGCATAAAGTATTGTCCCATATCAGCATGCGCATTATATGCACAGGCTAATCAGGGACAACTTTCCGCCTCAACTAATATTTTGCTGAAAAAAATACTGCCTTTAAATACCATAAAAGTGGAAAATGTAATCCTTGATTAGATGGTGTGGACTACACAAGCTAAAGTTGGACAGCACTATTAGCACATGCAGTAAGCCAGTTTCACCTGAAGAATGCTCGTTTGTTTCTCAGTTGACCTGGAGCACATGCGCACTGTGAAGGTGGAGAAACACCAGAAGTTTGCCCAGGAGCGGAGCATGTCTAGTCACTTTGTGTCTGCCAAGACTGGAGACTCGGTATGTACCTGAAATATGCAGTGATACTTCAGCTTCATTGGCTGAATCGTATTCTATTGTCATAAGAATATTGCTGAATGTTTGGTTCTGAGTAGTTTTGTCCTTTTTGCTTGTTTTGTTTTGCGAATTCCAAGGGATTGTTTATTTTGTCATCGCACAAGGCAGACTTTGATATTGTGATTATGTCAAAATCATGAATAAATTTACTTGCACGCATGATTGAATTTTAAATTTACTATTAACATATTTAGATTTCATTGTTCAAAGATACTTTATAGTATTTTCTTTCAACAAGAATAAAATTGGAAATTCACTTCAAAAATGAATGTCCTATTTATCAACCTTTCATATTCATAGAATGTTTGTGTTTATTTTCAGGTGTCTATATGTTTCCAGAAGGTAGCTGCAGAAATTCTGGGCATCAAACTGACCAAGCCGGATGTGGATCAGCACCATCGCGTTGTGAAAGCAGAAATAGTGAACTATACCAAACAGGAGGAAAGTGCAGCCAGGCATATACCACAGACCACAACAAAAACATCCATCTGCTCTCTACAATAGCCATGCTTGCATAGTTTTAAATTTATTGAATTTAATTTAAATTCTGGAAAAATGGGTCTTAAAGCATGTGTGTTAAGTGTTGTCACAGATAAGCTTGTGCATTCTGCAGACTGCAATATCTAATATTGGACAACATGTTATCCACACGACTTTAGTTCCCTGAGTGCACCTCACATAATTTAATTATTATGAATTTCAGGGATTTTAAAGATGTCCTGAAATTGGCTTCAATGGGAATTTGTAATTTCCCATTCTATGGTGTATTTGGGATAGGTCTTTAGTCATTGTGCACTTTACAGTAACAGCTCAGTTGATGATGTCATTAAATTCAGCAGTTTTGCCAAGAAAACTTGATTTCTAAAATTGCAACTTTAGAGAATAGTTTGATTCACAAAAATCTGCTGATGTCAGTTGATGGAATTGCAGGTTGTAAGTACAAACAATGTTGTGTGTGAATCATTTAAGGTTTAGCAATATGTTTTATAAAAAACAATTGTGCAACTGGTTGTTTCTGTTGATGATACGGGGGTTAAACATAGCTGCATACAGAATGTTAGTTGAGGGAAAGTTTGTAATTTGCTTGCTCTCCTGCCCTAAGATTTGTCATAATGTTTTAAGACACATTTGAGCCTTGTATAGTGAAAACTAGCCTTAATACAATGTATGTAAAGTAATGTCCCAGATAAGCCTGTGTATAGGGACAACACTTTTCACCCAGACTTGATTTCTGTTTAGAAAAAACTTCCTGTTAAAGAAAAATGGCATAAAAGCAAAATGTATCGCATGTGTTAAGGTTAAACTTCAACTTTTAAGTGATGGAGTACTTTGTTTATAGACTGGGCATCATGGTTGGTTTTGTTTACCAGGCGCTACATGTGCTTTACTCAAGGAATGTTGTTGAAAGCATCTTGCAGTCTACAGTGTGATACTGTCGGTATTTGTTTAGTTACTAAATAATGCTATTCTGTTTTTCAATGAAAAAATAGAGGCTATTAGCATTCAAAAGCCTCCGAGCATAGGCTTTTTTTCTGATATAATTCAGTGAATTAAAAAATAAAATAAAGTGTTTTCTATTAATTATAATAAAACCATGAAGATACAACAACATTTTTCTTCATAATAATACTAACCTTTTCTGTATGAAATTAAATGTAATGTTCTTGAATATCAATTAACGACTGTTAAGTCATTTTTATCCCACACAAAATTGATAGGTGTTAGCGAATGTATCATATTGATTTGTCTTTTATGTGTTGACATTGTGACATATATCAGTTTATAAAGTTGTGTAATTCTGTAACGTAAACTAGTTTTAACTCTGTATGATAACTCTTAACATAAATGATTCTTGTGTTGAAATTCATGTGATAGAAACTGAAAAACAGATTAGTTGAATAGAAGGCTTTGTTTGTATAAAAATATCAACATACGAGTCTCGCTTTTGGAAAACGGGTTTAATGATTGTGCATTATGTTTAATGAGAGACAGGCTAATCAGAGACGGCCTTTTCATGGAATTGTGTTTGAAACAGGGGTGTCAAAGTTCAGGGTTATTCATGAAATCAGGATTTTGGCCCTGAAGGACCAATTTTGATATTGATATAAATCAGAGGATTTTTCCTGGAATTTTAAGCTTATTATCACAAAATGTCAACTTAAACACAAATTATTTTACTTTTACATAATGTTTACAAAGTTATAACCAAATAGTTAGCAAAGGTACATGAATTATTAACCCTTTTTTTTTGCTCTGGTCCCCAAACGATAAGCTTATTTTCAGGATTTTAGATTTTGGCCAATTGACACCCCTGTGAAAGGAAGTCTCTCTTTAGCTAAAATCTAGTTTCAGCAGAAAGTGTTGTCCCTGATTTGCATTAAAACCTGTTTGTGTTTTATGTTTCATGACATTCAACCTATTTTATCTTGTGTTACTAAATACACAAACTATGCAGGAATTTTGCAGTTTCGATTATAAAGTATGCTGCCAATTGTTTCACCTTGTAGTTTTCATGCCCTTAAATCCTTGATGAATGACATGTAAAAACTATTAATAGATAGTATTTATCTATGAATGTTCAATTCATTAGTATGAAATTATTAATGTATTTTAATCAATAGGGCTGGTCCCTTTCTGCTTTGTATAGTATGTCAGTATTTTCTTCCTGTCCAATGATTTTGCTTGCTGCACTTTTGTCCAACCCTTTTGGCCCCTGTGGGACTGTATATGGCCCCTGTGGGACTGTATTTGGCCCCTGTGGGACTACATGTGGCCCCGCGGGACATTTTGTTCACATTTTGTAAGTAAATTCTCTTGTGACTTCTCCTTGTACAACTAGAATGTGTTCCGTTGTATCATATTTTTACATGTCTTGTGTTGTGATATATTGCATGTCCACAGGGTTCTTTCGCACATGTGCTGTGTTTTGTTACATATCATTTTTGTTATGTCTTCACTCTAAGATCACTCTTTTTATCCCACTTTTACAGCGCAGTTCGGTTGATAAAAGCCCCGTTGATTAAATACTGTGAAACCATTTATTTTCGACAGCACAAAATTTCGTCATTTTTATAAAAATGACGATTTCGTCAGCACTTAAATTCGCCGATTTCTGATTTTGAATTAAAAAAAAAGCGTCAGTCAATATCCGATTTGTGTGTAATACATATTCGAGAAGTTGCGGAAAATCGTGGTACGAATGCGGAAACACACTTGAGAATCACTGCAGGAGGTGGGGCCTGTTTGTAACATGCCAATTAACTAGTCTTTTGTTATCAAGGGACAGTAACGGACCCTCTTAATGTATGCCATTCACACGTTCATTGTTATGATTAGCGGACAAGTGGGATCGAATAACCGTTAACGAGTGTTTGTAACAACGAAGCCAATTGCCAATTAGTCTTATTCTATTATTATAATTGCCATACTGATAACAATCGTACCTTTATCGGCACCAATTAGGGAAGGTGCGAACAAAATTATAAACTCTCTGTGTGTGTTTGTTCTTAAAAAGTAAACTACCGGTATATAAATCAATAATGTCAATAATTTAAAAATAAATAAATTGATACATATAAAATAGTAATAAGTGCGGTTAAACGCAAACAATCAAATAACAAACAGCAATTAAAATATTCTTTATTAATTTGTGATAAATACGCATGTTGATCACACATCCTCATCTTTTCATTTGGTTTATTGTCTTTCATCGGCATTCGCTGCGTGATGGCTAATATGCAACACCCCTAAAAAACACAATGCACCTAATGGGTAATTAAGTTATAAACAAATAAGCGCTAATTCATTACCATTCTACATAAACGAAGTCAACGCATTCGATACAGCTGTACTGCACACGCGTTTTAAAGAAGTGTAACGTGTCAGTTAAGTACCTTGTGTAATCTACATCCCTTTGTGTCAAAACCGGATTAATCTTGATTATGAAACAGCAGTGAATGTGTGCATGGATTATGTTGGAATTTAATGACTCATGTCTACGGTAAAGTTTTAAAATATTGTTCAACTTAGTGTTTGTTTTTGTTCAAACATAGAGCATGATTGTTCGTTAGGATCTTAAATTCGCCGATCGGTCGACTGACGAAATTTATGAAAATTAATGCCTGACGATTAATAATGGTTTCACAGTATCATAAATAATCAACTTCAGGGAATGACGTCAATATTTCGACGAAATGACGTCATAAATCCAGCGAAATTATCCAGTCTAACTAATGTTGTTAAAACAAAAAAGGTTTACAAAATAAAAAGTGGGGTAAATAGAATAATAGATTAGTGTTGATTATACATCAGGTTTATCATGCTCAGCACGATAACGAAAAAGCACTCGCCAAGGCTTGTGCTTTTTGTTTTCTAAGCCTCGCATGATAAACCTGATCTATAGTCAACACTAACCTATTATTCTCTATGAAACTTTTTCTTGTGTTATTTCAAATAAAATTTTTTGCTTATTTGATAAAACAGATTTTGTCATCTGATTATTTGATACAGTGGTAGCAAAATTGATACTAATGTGTTTCTAGCACACAATCATCTTTAACTGATGATTCTTTTATTCATTGTAGGTATACATGACTACCTCATGAGCCTAAGTCTGGAAAGCTTGACTTAATGCACATGCTTAAAGTGTCTCTGATCAGCCTGTGCCAACTGCAAAGGCTTATCTGGAAGGACACTTACTGCATGTGCATTAAGCCCAGTTTTCCCAGAACGAGGTTCATATCATCTTCATTCAGTAGCCACACTGTATGCAGTATTTTAGATTTGAAACATTTTTGGTTTTAATTTCCTTAATATAGGGCAGTTGCACAGAATGAACTTTATTTATGATCTTTCACTTGCAGATTGGAGTGTTGAATGTATTGGTTTATAGCAGCTGGCTGCTTTCATAATCTTAATTAAATTGTATAATGTGTTGACATACCACCGTGTTTGTAGATGACATGATTTTCTTTTTATCATATTAATTAAATGAGTTGCAACCACTTGATTTTCTTACAATAGTTTGGCTCAGTTAAAACATGTATACAATGGAGTTCCTGTTTCTCTCTATTTCTTTTCACTTTATTTAAGGAACTTGTTCACAGTTTTTACATTTTTTGCTTACATGAGCAAAACAAACCCATGGTGGGATTTTGTGATCACATTTTTTTGGTTGTTTGTCATGGATCTTCAATATTTACCTTGTTTTCATGAATTCTGGTCAGAACATTTGTCTATGATACCTCTGCCATTTGAAACTGGGTCACACAGGTTCAATAACTAGGTCACTAGGTCAACTTAAAGAAAGCTTTCGAACACTCTGGAAGTCACGTGTTTTCCCCAATCATTATTAACCTTGCTCATAACATTTGTTCTTATGATATGTCAGCTGAGGTCCATTGGCTGCCAAGGCTGGGAGCAGTTTTCCAGATATTGCTGTAGTAAAACATAGTGACCACTCTAGAGGTCAAATTGTTTGCCCAATCATCATGAAACTCGCTCAGAACAATAGTTATAATGATATATGGATAGAGTTGGAAAACGGGCCCTTTCTTAGAAAAAAACATGGCTGCCAAAGTTGGTTTAGTTATAATTATATTGCAATTGTAAACCTTATGAACACTCCCAATTTTTGTCAAACCATAATGAAACTTGCTTTTTGTCATGACATCTTGACATAGAGTAAGAAAATGTATCAGTTCATTTAAAAGAGAGCTGCTTGTGTTGGGGTGGCAGTTTTCCTAAAACTAAAGTAAAATATTGCAAACAATGTACAGTTAAGTTCATGTGGGTCTCAGGTGAGCACCTTAGGTCCTTTGATCCTCTTGTTTGAAGTGTATCATTACACTATACATTTAGTGCAATCTAGGATTTCAGTATTTCAATTAGAATATAATTTAACCTAAAAAGTTGTTTTATGTTGATCCCACCATGATTCAAACAGAATTGTTGCCTTGATAAAAATGTATTTGCCTTCAACTCTTGGCCATCTTAACAATTATATTGCATCATGCATATGAAGTTCAAGTTTATATATATAAGTTATATCAGGGTTCTCAATAAGAGCCGGCCATATCGGCCTTTTGAAATCAGATTTTGGCCGGTTGAAAATTGCTCAGAATCGGAAAATCGGCAATTGACTTTTCGAAATGTGCTGTCTTTTTGGTACTTTGCTCCTTTTTGCTATTAAGCAAAGACGTTGCTTGATTATCTCCCTTAACGCATTACAACAACAACAACAATTAAAAAGCGCAAATTGGAATCGGTCAAAAACCAGTCAAATATTTTGACGTTCCTTTTATCACATGGTGAATTTTTGTTCCTGATTGCTTGCGTTCTTTGTGTTAATGCAAAGTTGTTGTTGTTGTGAAAGTTTAATTCAGTTACGTTTCAAACTAGAAGTGTCACGCAAAATGTGCATGGTAGAAGGACGATCAAGCCTATTCCCCATTCCTGTAGGGCCGAATTAAGGCCCCATTCCCAATCCAAAATCAAAGCTTTTTCCTTATCTGAATAAAGTGTCCCAATTGGAACCTTGTGCAAAAAACACCATCAAAATCGTAAAAATTGACCCTAAAAATGCAATTAAGTACCTGAAAGTCGTTTTATCTGAATTATTTATCCGCATTACTTTATTTGTGAAAAATCGCATTTTATATGAGTTAAAATCTTACAAAAGCAAAAGAGCTTTTTTCATTTATCTGATGTTAGTTAAAAAAGCTAAAATTCATAAAATGCACAAAAAAGCTCAAATGTAAATGCTTTGTTGACCATTAAAATAGCCATGAAATGGCCCAAAATGCATGGAATCGAGTGCTCAATTAAAAAATTTTAAGGGAGAGCAGGTCCCCGGGCCCCCTTAGAAGGCCAGTTGGTTTTACATTTTGGACTGATGGCAAAAAAGTTATTGAGAACCCTGTATATACATGTTGGCGCAGATTGTCACAAAAATAACAGAAGCACTTCAATTATTTCATTGTTTCATTTCAGTAACTCTTGATAATAATATCAATTTCAAGTGTTGAATACTCATACATGAAGAGGTATTTCCTGTTTATGTCCATGTCTGTCATGTAATTTTGCTTCCTTGTGTACAATATTCCTCTCTCTTTTTTAATCTTTAAACAAATTTGGAATAAGATCACTTTGTCAAACTGTGAACAAGTCCCTATAGAGCAGTCTGCAGTTATTCTTCAGTTGCAGGAAGAGATCTGATGTTTCTGTGCTCATATCATCAGGGAATGTTGATTTTTTTTAAACTCATTTTTTGAAAATTAGTTGTTATGTGTACATTTGAGATAAGTACACATACACTTTGCTTTTGGTTACATTGCATTATGTCCATAAAACATTTTCAACTATATAATATATGCATGATGTGTCTGAAATGTATTTCAAACTACTAATATAACTGAAAACTATACAAAATAATGCATTTATTCATTTTTTAATGGTGTGTTACATTTACAATTGCACATATAAGAATTATCATCTCACCATTTGTGTATATATATTCAAAGGCTTATCATGTATATTGACAAGTCTTTGATATATAGAGGTCCTCTGCATTTTGTCTTTAGTTAGGTCTATATTGAATATTGCTGATTTAAATCTCCATGACTCCTTCTGATCTACAGAAACTAAGCGTAATGTCTGTGTTGATATTGCAAGTTAAAATGTCAAACTGTTAAGTGCTAAGTTATTTTTGTTGTTGATTGAAGCTTTATCTCCTGTAGTTTCACTTGAAAGCAATATTGAGTTTGTTGTAGGGGTCAAGAATACTAATGACCAATACAATATTATTGTGAATATATTAGTGTATTTATAGCTCTCCTGGCCATATGCCAGAAGAGCTTATGGGATGGCATGTTGTCTGTCTGTCTGTCTGTCTGTGCGTGCGTTAGATTTTCTCTTGTTTATCCGATAAAGTCCACATTTTTCATCCGATTCTTTTCAAACTTGTTCAGTGTGTTGATATTAATGAGGTCTCGAACCCTATTGAAAATGGGTTACATCAGAGTAAAAAGTCCAGAATTATCTCCCCTTGAATTTCAGAAAATTGCGAAATAAGGCTTGTTTACGCAATAAAGTCCACAGTTTTCATCCAATCATTTCCCAACTTGCACAGTGTCTTTATCTGAATGAGGAGTCAAACCCTATTGAAAATGAGCAATATCGGAGTTATAAGTCCAGAATTATCTCCTTGAATTTGAGAAAAAATGAAAATCTTTAACCTTTTGCCATAATTTTTGCAATATTGAAGATAGCATCTTCACATTTGGCATGCATGTGTATCTCATGGAGCTGCACATTTTGAGTGGTGAAAAGTCAAGGTCATCCTTCAAGGTCAAAGGTAAAAAAAATGAAAATCTTTAACTTTTTGCCATAACTTTTGCAATATTGAAGATAGCAACTTCATATTTGGCATGCATGTGTATCTCATGGAGCTGCACATTTTGAGTGGTGAAAGGTCAAGGTCATCCTTCAAGGTCAAAGGTCAAAACAAAAAAATCAAAGCAGCGCAGAAGGGGACATAGTGTTTCCGACAAACACATTTCTTGTTTGTTTACATATAAAGTTCTATCCTTTTGAAACTTCAACGGATAATTTATATCATCAAGGGCCAGAACCCCATTGAGAGTGAAGAAAATTTGTCCAACTTATTGTTGAAAAGGAGCCATTTGAAGTTTAAATTTTACGTATCTTCTTGTTCCCATTTTGGATCTGTTTGTATAAAACTTACTCAGATTGTTTATACTATCAAGGGCTTGAGCCCTATTGATTCCAGCCAGTAGAGCGATTCAGGCCCTCATGGGCCTCTTGTTTAATTGTTGTTACAGTGATTTAGATATGAACCTATGTGTTATGGAATGTGAAATGAAACTTTTGTCTTTTTATCATGAATAAACACTTCAAACTCAGTTTTGCACTATTGCATTTTTTAGTTGCTGCAAAGTAGAATTAAAGATAATAATATTCAAAAGGGTTGAATGTCCTTTCAACAACAAAGAGTCACTCACATTTCTTTTTAAATACTGAAAACATCTATGAAGGATTTCTTTGAACCCTCATCATATATTACTAAGCAAACTCACACAGAATTATCTCTAGATTTATTAATGAATATATTGCCGAATAACAAATTAAGACTTAAAGCTGTACATTTGCATGCTGGTGATCACAATAACATGGAACATGTTTCTACACTGCATCTGAATGACATTAAAATTTAAAAAAATATGAAGATGTCTATAATACAATGCACACATGCAGATCTGTTTATAAATATCTATGTATAGACTGATTAGAAGCAATAACATATCTGTAGACATATACAAACATGCAAATATGGACAAAAGTAACTTAACAAATATAATACATAACCATCAGCAGAGGCTGAAAGAATTAATACTTTGGCTGTTTATCTGTTAAAACATCAACTCCTTAATGACAGCATTGAAATAATTACAAAATCTAACAATTTGTGATTTAAGGTAAGCATGGAGATTGCTTTCTTTTCTGTAAGAACCATTTTTTCCAATTTGAGAAGCTTTTATGATACTTGCAATGATCTTTGTTTTTGTTTAAAAAATGTATGTTATAAGGTGAAAACTTCCACTACTGTTATATATAAATGCAAATAAAGGAAACTGTTTCAAAAGTGCTCCATTGGAAATTCCTGTAAAAATACTTGAAAGAAACCAATAAGCTGATAGGGTGTGATTTCAAAAACAGCTCAAAACAAAGGAAACTAGAGCTTTGTCACAGACATGACGATTACCCCCACATGCTGTATTGACACATAATATTTTTCATGTTGTCTTCACAAAAAACAGCGGACACCATGCTCAATTTTTAAAACGCACTAAGTGACCCATTGACTTAGTTTTTGACCCAGAAAGGCCAATGTTCTAACTTGGCCTTAAGATAATCTCCATTAAACTTCTGACCAAGTTTGGTGAAGATCGGATGTAAACTACTTGAATTAGAGAGCTGACACCATTCTGAATGTTAAAAAATGCACTAAGATACCCCGTGACCTAGTTTTTGACCCGGCATGACCCATATTCAAACTTGCCCTTGACATTATCAAGATACAACTTCTGACCAACTTTGGTGAAGATTGGATAAAAACTAATTGAATTAGAGAGCGGACAACATGGTGAGGTTTAAAACACACTAAGTGACCCCGTGACCTAGTTTTTGACCTGGCATGGCCCATGTTCGAACTTGACCTACACATCATCTAGTTACAACTTCTGACCAAGTCTGGTGAAGATCGGATTTAAACTACTTGAAATAGAGAGCGGACAACATGCTCAATGTGTTAAACATACTAAGTGACCCGGTGACCTAGTTTTTGACCCGGCAAGGCCCATGTTCGAACTTGGCCTTAAGATTATCTAGATACAACTTCTGACCAAGTTTGGTGAAGATTGGATGAAAACTACTTGAATTAGAGAGCGGACAAAATGCTGAATGTTTAAAACGCACTAAGTGACCCTGTGACCTAGTTTTTGACCCGGCAAGGCCCATGTTCGAACTTGACCTTAAGATCATCTAAATACAACTTCTGACCAAGTTTGGTGAAAATCGGATCAAAACTTCTTGAATTAGAGAGCGGACAACATGCTGAATGTTTAAAACGCACTAAGTGACCCCGTGACCTAGTTTTTGACCCGACAAGGCCCATGTTTGAACTTGGCCTAGACATTATGTAGATACAACTTCTGACCAAGTTTGGTGAAGATCGGATGAAAACTACTTGAATTAGAGAGGGGACACTTAATACGGACCGACCAAAGACCGACAGACAAGCTCACTCCTATATACCCCCCTAAACTTTGTTTGTGGGGGGATAAATAAAGATGGATTATAGGTTATATAATGTTTTATATAAAAGGTTTATAATGTTTGTATGTACAAAGAAAACTTGTCAAAGGGGTAAAACTTTAAATCTATAATCACATGTGAGCAGTATCATGGGACAATGATTCTTATGCCTATTTGCCCATCATTGCTCCAGACCAGCTGCTGTCCCCTATAAAGTCATGAAAGGTTTCCTAACCTCATAAGCAGACGGGGTAGCTCCAAACCAGATTAGACTGATGCGCAGGCTTGTCTGGAGCTACACTTGACGCATATTGCATAAGAACCATTTTTGCATGCAGCGGTTCAGTGGATGAAGTGATGCATTTTACACATATTAATATTCGATGCAGAAATGAACATACAGGCTCATGATTGGCAAGCGTTTGGTCTTTCACTGCATGTGCTTCAAAGTCTGATCAAATTACAGTAATTTACAGTATAACCACCCGTTTCAATATTTTGAACACCTATTGAATTTGAAAATACAATAAAACAAACAAAACAATGGTACCAGTATTTGATGTTTTTACAAAAAAAAGATAAACAAAATGCATAATATAATGTGATTCAAGAGGATTTATGGTAGTTTGATGAGAGTCTATTACAATCATAACATAACATGTCTGTATACAATTTTGGGGATTTCAAAGCAACAAACAGAACTAGAAAACAAATGTATACCTGTGGATGTATTCACAAATTACCTTGTAAGTGTAAAATATCATGACAATAGTGCAGTTTTCACATTCTGGAACCTAGTACTATACATTCTTAACCCTTTCCCCCATAAGAAGCAAAGTGAAAATGACTTTTGCATAAAACTAGAACAGCCTGGGAGTAACTTGCAGTCTGTTCAGGTTGTATGCTGTTTGCTGCTCATCACTATCAAAGGGTAAGAATTGATGCCTTTAAAACACGAATCTTGTAAGAAAGGTCTACAATTAAATTTAACTTTCTAAGTGACCACACATGCGTCAAAATACATAATAAAGAGGTAAATGGTTAATATAGCCGAATAATCCTGGCATTCCTTACAATATTAAGTGTTCTTTTTTATCTACATGTTCATTCCATAAAACATTTTTAACCACACAGTTTTAAAGTTATAAACTGGGCCTGCATTGTATATTGGATAAAAAAAGATATGTAAATATTTATAATACTGGATATTTATTAAGTAGTGTTAAAATCATTAAACTATTTTAAAAATCTAAAACTTAAGTATGTGTATAACAAAAAGCAAAAGCAACTAAAAAACCAGCACCAACATTAAAACGACTTATAGCAACATACAACAAACATTTATCAACATAAATTGTTCCGACAACTTTTATAACAATGTATCACATTACTCCGGAAGTTGCCAATCAACCAATCAGATAAAATTGTTTTTCAGAATTCTGAAAAAAAAGAATAAAAATGGTTGTTTTTGATATTAAAATACGTATGCCTAAACCATGACAACAGTCGAGTCAGTGACCTGATGAGGACTTAATGTCAGATTATAAGAACATATGTACTGGTAACAGATGACAGGACTTGTGCACAGTATGGTTAAATTACAATTTAAAAAAAAATGGTCACAAATTTAAAAAGAATGCATGCATTTTATTCAAACAAGCAATGCCTATCCTGACTAAGAAAAGTGTTTAACCCTTTGCATGCTGGGAAATTTGTCGTCTGCTAAAATGTCGTCTGCTGA